>NC_052392.1:3211027-3460952 GCF_009389715.1 Phoenix dactylifera
AATATATGGAAAAGCCACTTGAAAAAGCAATCGAGAAAATAGACAGCCTCATCTCCTTGACTCTGTATTTTGCTATTCTTCCCGGCGACAACCTTTTCGCTTGGGCACCAAAGTTGCGCCAGCTCCGTTCACTGAGACTGCAGGGACGGTTGTCACACGAACAACAATGGGAGCTCCCAGACAGCAGACAATTCCCGCCAAACCTCACCAAGCTCGAATTACTTAATTCTGAATTCGAGCAAGACCCAATGCCGGTGCTGGAGAAGCTACCGAACCTCAGGTTTCTTGGACTATGGTCTTCGTATTGTGGGAAGAGCATGTCGTGTTCTTCTGTAGGTGGCTTTCCTCGACTGCAACACTTGATATTAGCCGATGAAGACAATTTAGAGGAATGGAGAGTGGAGGTTGGGGCGATGCCCAGCCTCACCCATTTAACCATCAGGTACTGCACGAAATTGAAGATGCTTCCTGAGGGATTGCAGCACGTGACCACTCTTCGAGAACTGAAGCTGATTGGAATGTCCCGTGAGTTCAATGATAGAGTCAGAAATGAGGACGGGTACAAGGACAGACTCATCCCCTCCATTATTTTTGAACTTGAGCTCGATGAGACATAATATCATCCGTACTAGTAAGTCGCTCCCTCTCTCCTCCATTTCCTCTGCTATTTCCATCCCTCGAGATTCTACTAATGGAACAAATTTCTTGCATGATTGAATACTCTCAAAGCTTGTAATTGTAGCACGTCACATGTTTGACATAATATCATGCAGAGTATTATGATTTATTTCTCTCTGATCTTTGAATGTTCCGATTGCTGAAATTTTGGTTGAGTTTTAGCACTTTTGATGCAGAGCCTAAGAAAATTGATTGCAAAGTTATTTACCTTCTCTAGATTAAGATAAAAGACTATTAAACTCAATGAAGTGCTGCTGACCTTACTGGTATTGATCTTTACTAGATCTACTTGTTTTATGCCCTAGTCCCTAAATCAAGGTAAAACTCTAATTTCTTATTTATTTATGTAGTCTCAAATTAAGTAGGATAAAAAAAATATAGCTAAAAGTAATTTGGACATTAAAGCTGAAATTAGGAATTTAGAAATAATTTATTTATTTCTTGTATTGATGGTTGATGAAGGACGAACTGAATTTGTATCGATTAATTGGACATGTTAGGCATGGACCGGTAAACACTGTGCTTGAGTTTGTCGCTAATAGAGGTAAGTAATATAACACTTCTTAGTGTTTTTGTTAACAATTTGCTTAAAAAAAATAAATTTGGGAAGATTCCAATTAATTGGTTAAGTTTGTTTACAACGTCGATTTCTAATTCGATAAATGGGTCAAACATGTAATTTTATCTATTCTAGTTATTTTACTATCGGAAATAATACAAGAATATTGTATGCATTTTGAAACTCTTGAAAATATGTTATTTTGGACACATGACTTGTTTTGAGTAAAGAGTTGAAAACTTGACTGGGTAATTTATCAATTTGTATTTCTATATATTCTCAATATAGCTATGAGTTGGTCTTGCCAATAAGAATAATATATTTGTTCTGTCGATTTGTAATTTGAGAAACTAATTTTAATATCGAGCCACAAGTAATTAGAATAATGCTTGTTATTTGATATCTGTTATCTGGTACCTAGTGTACCTTATATCTGTTATGCCTATTATTCAGTATCTAACCCATGCCACTAAGTTATGTGGTCATTGTTCGATGTTGAGTTTATTAATAGTTCATGAAAAGTAAATTTCTAAAAGACATTCATTGAGATTTAATGAAAATAATTTTTTTTCCTAGTTAATATTATGTTTGTAAACTGCTATTTCAGTTTATCATTTGCTTAGCATACCTAGACACTATTTTCTAATATTATGTTACTTTCTGAGCTAGTGTTACTCACTAACTTTTTTTTCTTTGTTTTCTTTTTTTCCTATTTTCAGAGTCTGAATCATGAATCACATGGGTCTTGGGGAGGGCACGCATAGATTTGCTTCCAAGTTCTTAGTAGATATAGTTTTCTTTAGTTATTTAGTTGGATTCCGTATATGTTAGCTTTATATTTGGTTTGGTTACCAAATTATGTGCTGGAACATTGTGACTCTCTGTTATCTTGGGATTATTGTTGTTGAGGATAAATTACTACTTACATTTTTCATTACCTAATATCTGGAAGATTGAGTGAGTTTTGCTTTTAAATTGAATTTACTGAGATTTTATTTAGTTGGTTAATCGCGTAGCCTTCCATGCTTATAAGGTCCACCTTGAAGGCATACGGGTTTGTTAGCTCTTGGCTTTGATCTGGCATCCATTAATATGGGTTTCGAAACATGCATGCATTACTTAGTCTTAGTATCAGATACAAGTAGTTCTTGTAACTGCTGTTTAACGATACTGCTTGCCAAAAGGCTTTTAATGGAAGCTGGGGCCATATCATCAACCTTCCTAAGCCAGAATGTTTGTTTCCTTTCTCCTTCTGCCCAAAAAAGGTGTTATAATATACAAAACAAAATAAACATACGATTGAAACCAAAAGACATAAAAACATCTGAATCGGGATGAGAAAAATCCATTGAATAGATTAGAAGAAGAAATGCAAAAATTAAGATGCAATAAAACCTAGAGCTAATTAAATAACAAGCGAAATTGCCTTTATCTTATTATTTTTGGATCCAGATGCTTAGAATTCGTGCTTCCCAACGCTATGACCTTAATAAAACAGCAATAAAAGTTGTTGCTGCAGAAATTTGCCTTTAGAGAGAAAAACCTAAAATATACTTATTCGCAGTTCGATATAAAACTTATCAAAGAGTTGGGAATCAAGTATACATTATAGGTCAAAAGGCCCGACACTCAAATTAGAGTTTGTTTCATCCACAATAAATGGAGGTATTATTTGACCTAAAAAAGTGGAGGAATCAAGAAAAGCTAATGAGAGGGAAGGCAGTGGGAAGGCATTGTTTACAAAGTCCATAAAATCTCTGCTCAACAAAATTTTGATCCTGGTACATAAGACTATTGGAGCCCCCATGCCCCAACCCCTTCACCCAAGAACCCAAAAAATTAAGATCATTGGATGCAGCTATTCTTTCCTCTCATCCCATGGTTATCGCAGTCCTTCTGGCTTTCTTGTCTCCCTCATCCTCAACGCTGCCCCTGACTAGGTTAATCCAAATTCAAAACATGCTGACAAAATTTTAAAAGATAAGGGCCTCAATCAAACTGAATGCACTTTCAAGATCAACAGAAATTTAAGCGGCCTCAATCAAAATTAACATTCATGCGATAATCAATCTAGTTGTCATTAAAGTGTCAACATAGGAACAGAGAGAGATGAGGGAACCTTGATAGAACAAGAGCATGCACAGAGTTACTGCTAGTGGTGTATGTCATCAAGAATGCTTTTGTTACACGCCTCGCTGGAGTTAGTACCCGTGCTGCCATCATCGCCTACCGAGATCTCATGGAGAGATCACCGGATTACACCGCATAATCCCCTTGTTTCCACCCTGTTTTCCTTGATTTCTGTTTCCGGTTGATGATGTCGCTGCCATATACTGTGGGGACCTCCGTGTTTGACAGGATGCCGAAGCTCTGGTCGCCTGCCATAAACTGATGTTCGACTCGAAAAAGATGGACCACCGATGAAAAGAAGCTTGTTCTCCAATCTAGGAGAAAGCAGTCGCAGATACCGTCCAAACAATGAACAGAAAAGTCCATTACCGATGAAAAGAAGCCTGTTCTCATCATCACCTACCAATTGAGTGAATTAACAACTAAATCATATCTTCTCTCTTCAGAAACCAAGGTGAGTCATATTTTCTTATGGTCATATTTCCATGTAATAGCCTATTTTGTTCCTGATTTAGGTTTGAAGTTTGTCGACTTCTGGTTCTCTGAACAAATGGTTAGTGTTGTTGTCTGTACTCAGAGATTGGATTAGAGAAATGGAGGATTGCCATTCAACTGAACCAGAACCAGAAACCATCGAGAGGAAGATCAATCCCCACAGGATCAGTTGACACAAGGAAAAGTTTCAGCCGGAATAAAAATATAAACCTAACTTGCATTGGAGCAAGCTATGATGCCAACGAAACCATGGTCAGATGCAGTCCTAGCAAGCTTCAAATTTAATCTCATGATGATAATATTCAGGCTGCTGCTATATTGGAAAAGAATCAGGTAATGTTTTTATAAGTAGTCTCTTTGGCTTCTTTGCAACAATTTTTTACCAAAAAGAATAAGTAACAAGAAGGGACCAATGAACCAGAAAAGCATGACACAGATGAAAAAGCTGATGGGGAAGTCTCACAGAAGAGGAAAAGAGAATGAGGAAAAATATCACAAAAATGAACCTTGATAATACTGCTCTTTAGTTGATTGAGATAACAGCCTTGAGACCTTATCCTACCCATAAAGAGATGCTGCTAAGTTAAAAGAAAGAGAGACTAATGGCTGTCTTATCGTGACATCTAAATGGAATTGTGAAAATCAACAAGAACATATCCACTTAAAAACATTACACTGTTCATGATTGACAGAATACCTAGGGTGATTCAGGACTATGGAATACTTGG
The DNA here is from genome assembly GCF_009389715.1 of Phoenix dactylifera. NCBI lineage: Eukaryota > Viridiplantae > Streptophyta > Magnoliopsida > Arecales > Arecaceae > Phoenix > Phoenix dactylifera. Next base: position 3,215,618 of record NC_052392.1, read on the forward strand.
TGACTGCAAGCACCTAGGCATGCATTGGTGTTTGGATAGGATGTTGAATGATTGGTGATGGCATTAGACAGGCTATGCTTGGGTATTTAGAAGCCCTGATGCAGTGCTAAGAGATAAAACACTCGAGAAAATGCTTATCTATTATTTCCAGTGTTTACTTGTCCAATGGCCCATGGACAGACAAATTTCTAATGGTTCGATTTTTTAACTTTTTTTTTCCTTCACAAGGTTATGTTGATTCTTGCTAATATAAGTTCATGTGGATGGCTTGGACTCTAACTTGAAATGGAGGATGACTGGATCCTTCCGGGGGGAAAAAAATATGAAGACTGGAGACTCTACGCACCACTATGGAGGAGGTGAGACTACTGAGTTTTTCACATAGCTACGCAGGTGGAATTTGGCTCTGTGGGGAGCTAGCCCTGCCCAAGGAAGACTTTGAGAGGGAATACCTCCTGTCCTGACACAAAATGTCATCATGGACTTGGAGGCTAGAAGGTATAGCATATCTTGGATGGTGACCTTTAACACCTCTAATCAAAAGAAAACATGAACCTTGGTTTCCTTCCTCTCATTTTTAAAAGGCTGATATGCAGTCTCCTATTTTCTAGGTAATCGGCATATTCTTTCTGCCCTTCACTTTTGTTGTTGCTACTAGTAAGGTAGAACCTTGTCATTTCTATCAACAAAGAAATAATTCAGACAAATGCTACCATGCATGATCAGTTGGTCTAAGGTTATTTTCGAGTTTTGGCCTTGTACTTAGTCTGCCCTCTTTTTCCCTTTTTTACTTTTCTGGAGGAACTATATCTGCCCTTATTAGGACCTGTAACTCTATAGCTAAATCCCGACATGCTGCACGACACTGACATGAGGTATCTAGTACCAACACCCTAATCCCAGCTGACAAGCCAATAACTTGGTTAGTCTTCCCTGATGAAGCATGGACCAAGTATTGGTGATACCATCATGCAGATTAAGTGCACCAAGCTTAGGAGGTATCAGCTCTCGAAGAAAAAATACTCTTCACAACTAGCCAGAAAACTTAATCTTGAGATAAATACCAGGATCACAGCAATCACCCAACTCCACATCCACAACTTACCCAGAAAACATGCACCGATTCATCTAAAACAGCATGAGAATTGAGATCATCTCGAAACACAAGCATCTCACTATTTCGGATAAATAATACGTGAACAAAGCCCGAACAATCAGAAAAAATTCTTTCCAAAAAAAAAAAGAACAATCCGAAAGAAACGTTGAGATCAAGAATTTCAAAGGAAGAGATTGGAATCTCCAAACAGGTAAATAACCGGAGAGAAATTAAGAAAGAAACAATACCTCAATCGCGTGGGAAGGGTGGGAGCCAAGGATGATTAGGGTTCTTTCGTGCATTAGGATTCCTGAGAACTCCTGAGGGCGCTCTCCTCCTTCCGTTCGCAAAATCAAGTCTATTTCGCGCATTATGTTTTAAGGGGGCATAACTGTGATTGCAAGATTTGTTGCGGGCATTTTGGTCAAAAAGTCAAATTTCATTACCCCAAAACGGTGCAAAAAAGTGCATTAGGAGGAAGCTCAAAATAAGCCCTAAACCCTTCCAGCAGTAGAGTTGGGCATCGGGCCGTGCCGGGCCGGCCCGGCCCAGGCCCACCGGGCCCAAGGTCTAAACGGGCCGTGCCTAGCCCGGCCCGCTTATGAAGTGGGCCGTGCCGGCACGGCCCGTCTCGGGCGCAAAAGGAAGCCCGGCCCGGCCCCAGCCCCGTCTATTGGCGGGCCGGGCCGGGCACGGCACGCCACGGGCCGTGTCAGGCACGGCCCGTAACGGGCGCAAACGGGCCGTGCCAGGCACGGCCCGTCTGGAGAGGGGGGAGGAAAATAGCCGTTTCCAACGGCTATTTTGGGAAAATGACACTTTTACCCCTCCCAACAGTCCAATAACGGCTGAATTGAGGGGTATTTTGGAAAAAAAAAATTTTGGGGCTTCTATAAATAGCCCTTTCCTCCCTCATTCTCACCACACCAAACCAACTATTCTCTCCTTCTCTACTACTATTATTTCTCTCTTCTAAAGTGCTCTTCTAGCAATTTAATTTTTAGTTTGCATTTAGCAAGTGTTCAAGTGCTACACAAGAGGAGGTTCCTGTTGAGAAGAGAAGGTCACTCCTGTTGAGAGCACAAGAGGAAGCTCAAAATCTCGGCTCTGCGGCTCTGCCTCTGCCCTCCGACCCTCTACTCAATTCCTCCAATCCTCCTTGTGATTAGTTTTTATTTTTTGAATTCATCAATTTAGATATGTCATCTTTTGAGGAAAGTCAGTTTGGCATTCCTCCTGTTTCTGAGGGAGAAGAAACTAATCCCCAACCCCATGTTCCTAGTTCCTCTAGAACTAGTGAACCGAGTGAAGATCAAACCTCTTCTCGTAAGAGGACTAGTGCTGTATGGAATGAATTTGATAGAGTTATGGTTGATGGAGTCTGAAAAGCTAAATGTAAAAAATGTGCCAAACTTTATAGTTGTAGTAGTAGTGGGGGAACAGGGCATTTAAAAAGACATCAAGAGAGTCATAGGATGCATGATTCTCATGCTCAAACTCAAAGTACCCTTAATATACAAGGGGGATTACTTGTAGGTAATTTTGCATATAATCATGAAAATCAAAGAAAAGCACTTGTAAAATGGATAGTTAAGGATGAATTACCTTTTAGTTTATGTGAATCTTTTAATTTTGAAGAATATGTTCAATTAAACCTACAACATGCTTACAAAAGAACTAGTAGGCGTACATTTAGAAGAGTAGCTATGACTAATTTTTTAGCAATGAAACAAAGTTTAATTGAAACACTTTCTACTTTAAATGTAAAAATTTCATTAACTTCTGATATTTGGTCAGCATCTGTAGGTAGTTGTTTTATTGCCATTACTGCTCATTATATTGATAATGATTGGCAATTAAATAAACGTATTCTTGCTTTTCGTGCTTTTGATTTTTCACATTCTGGGCAACAAATTTCAAATATCATTTATCAAACTGCATGTTCATATAATATTAATGATAAAATTATGTCTATTACTTTTGATAATGCATCTAATAATAATTCTGCTGTTGCATTATTAAAAGACTCATTGCATCCCATGTTAGATGGAAATTTATTGCATATTAGATGTGCATGTCATATCTTAAATCTTTCTGTTCAAGCTGGCATGGGCATGATTCAAGATGTGATTGGTAAAATTAGAAATGCAGTTTCTTTTATTCATGCTTCAAGATCAAGACTTCACGAATTTAAGGAACTATGTATAAATCATGGTAAACGTTTTAAAAATTTAAACTTGATGTAATTACTCGTTGGAACTCAACATATAGCATGATACATGATGCATACCCATATAAAAACTTATTAAGTGCATATATTAATGATCGTGGATTAGGCTTTACATTGACTGAAACTGATTGGAATAAAGAAAAAATTTTGGAAGATTTTTTGCTTAGTTTTATAATGCTACCAATGTTCTTTCTGATATTTATTATCCAACTTCATGTTCATTTTTACAACAAGCATGTATAATTAGTCAAAAATTTTCAGAACATAGATATGATGATATTTTAATGCCTATTATTGACCTAATGGAATCTAAATAGAATGAGTATTGGGACAAGATATGTCCTATGCATAACTTAGTTGCTGTATTTGATCCTAGAGTTAAATTAAATAGCGTGCTAATTTTACTTGATGCATACTGTGAAAATATGATTAAAGATCCTGAACCTGCTAAAAATGAGGTAAAACAACTTCTTTATGATATTTATGCTATATAGGATGAAAAAATTCGTGGATCTAGAACACAAATACAAACCTCTATTTCTTCTTCTAGTAGTTCTCGTTCGTCATCTATTTTTTCATTCATTGCACAGAGAAGACACACACATGCTTCAAGTTTATCTTCATCTTCTTCATCTTTAAGTAGTGAACTAGAATTTTATTTACGAAATGATCTTCAGTCTGCATATGATGAAAATCAAATAGAGAATCTAGATGTATTATCTTGGTGGAAGAGTGTTAGAAATCAATATCATGTTATGTCTGCAATTGCACGCGATATTTTAGCTGTGCCGATGTCCACGGTAGCATCGGAATCCGCTTTTAGTGCAGGTCGGCGTGTTCTTGACGAAAAGAGAAGTAGGATGACGGGCGAAACGGTGGAGATGCTTCTCTGCTTCAAAGATTGGTTGGATGCTGAGGCAAGACTTCAAGATAAAGGTGGACATAATACAACATCCTCTGATGATGATGATACAAACACTACTGAAGACTGAAGAGTGAATACTGATTCACTGAATCACTGATGATTAGTAAGATTTCTTAATTTTTTATAATTGTACATTTTTATTGTATTCTGGAGGTCAGACCAAGGTCCAAACCTCGGCCCTTTCTTATTGTATTCTGGAGGTCAGACCTAGGTCCAAACCTCCCTTCATGTACCATTTTGATTTAAATTAATAAACTGGTAGGGGTCTATGCCAAACCCCCCACCATTAAGGTGGCTTTATATTCATAAATCCTTAGTTTTCAATATTTATTAATTTATTAAAAAAATTTATGAAGCATTAATTTTTACTGGGCCGGGTCGGGCCCAGGCCCGGACCGTGCCGGACTGGCCCGCGGGCCTAGAGCGGGCCGTGCCGGCCCAGGCCCGAAGCGGGCCGTGCCGGGCTCGGCCCGCGGGCCAGTAACCTGAGACCCAGCACGGCCCCCTTAAATGGGCCGTGCCCGGCACGGCCCGACACTGTAGCTAGCGGGCCGTGCCAGGCACGGCCCGCTTCGTGCCGGGCCGTGGGCGGCCCGGCCCAGTGCCCAACTCTATCCAGCAGGGTACTGATAAAACTAAAACAACTTTCATATTTTTTTTAAACAAATATCACTGTAATCATCAAGGTATTTTTGGATAGCTAGGAAATACTTCTTGGCCTCCTGGAAGCTTAGATTTATGTACAGCCTTTGCACTTCTATTCCAATATTTGGATACATGCAAACCTCATCTTAGTACTTGTAGATGGCTTTTCTATTGTTACTTAAAAGGTGATATGGATGCCTAATAACATTTCTTTATTCCCACTTTCTAATTACCACATAAATATGTGTTGATCATGTTCATTTTTTAAATAGTTTTACCTCACACATATTATCTGTTTAAAAGTGCTTGATTTGATGTCTTCCTCTAACTTGTCTATTAAGGCATTTTGCATTGTATTCTTTGTTAGCATTCGTTATCCTTTCTTTTCTTTTTTTTTCTTTCTTTCTTTTATGTGTGTGCTTCGGCTGGGGGGGAGAAATGGTTTCCTCATTCCTAGAAATCCATTGTCACGAATAATTAGTTCGATTCTTGTGTTTGGGTATGATAAGTAAATTTCTAAAAAATAAAATAAACAGGTAGCATATAACGTAATATGTAATTATTACTATATCAGTGTTCGTATTAGTATAATAATATTATACTATTAAGTATAATATAGTATTAATATTATTACAACCAAAATAATATTTTCTACTAATACTTTTTATATTAATATTTTTAACAACAATCTTAGATCTTTTATCATAATATTATATTTAATATTGATATAATATTATATCATAATATTAGTAAATAATATTTATATTATCCTAATGATAATAAAATCTAATATCTAGAATAATAATATAAATATAATATCATATCTAGTGTAATAATATAATATATTATTGTAATAATAATTATAGTAACATTATTACTGTAATAACCTGTTTGAATATTATAATAATAATTAAGAATTATGATGAATACTATAAAATGTAATTAAATAATATATAACATATTATGATATAATAATATCATTAATATAAAAATTTAATAACTTAGCTAGTCAAATCACCCACCCAATAATCCAGCTAAGCAAGTCTCAGTTATTAGTTAAGTACCTAGACATTCTTATATTATAGAATGCAAAATATTATCAATTTCTAAGTATAATTGTGAACTCATATATTTTCTATAACAGACACGCACAACATGCTCACATCACAACATGCAACATTACTGCCATTTTCTATGCATAATCCAGATCATATATTTTCTATAATGCATATATCGGAAGTGTACATTCATATATAAGAATTAAACGTTCACATAAGTATGCAAAGAAAATTTTTACCTCCACCCACCTATGACAAAACCCAAGCACCCCTAACATATACAATCAATTTGACATTAATTTGTAACATAATTAAGGAATCTAATTACTCCCACCCACCTATGATCAACTACCTGTTGAGCATTTAAATCGATCATTTAATTTATTATTTTTTTTTCAAAATTCTGATTTCAAGCATTGGAATTTGGAATACATAGCATGATCGATGTACCAAGCACCATATAAGTCCTGAATCATCAAATGAATGGTAGTACTCTCATATGCATGTCAGAAGAATGCGCATTGCCGACATCAATCACCGTCCATGTGAATAGATGCCATATCCTTAAATGGACCTGCATATATACGTTCCATAGCTACAACCAAACCCCACCCCCCACCTTATGCTTCAACAACTGAAGGCATATATATAGATCCTCCCTCTGAACACTGCTAATGAAAACTAGCTTTGTGGCAATCTGATGTACTACTAAATGTCTTGAAATCATGAAGAGTTCCAGCCTTATATTATGATACCCTTCCTATTGTCCTTTTACCTGTCCATAACTCCATATCACTTGGACCCGTGAACCAAAAAGACCGCACCAGCATGGGTGGTGGGTGAGAGACATCAGCTTGGAATTTCAGAATCGACCATGTGAAGTATGGGAGGAAGAATCTGTTTCTTAAAAAGCTAAGCTTAGAGTTATTAAATAAAGGAGAGGGAGCCCAATCACCATGACAGCCCATTGGTGTAGCTACACAAGCATTTCCTCAAAAAAAAGGGGAAAAAAAATTCACAAGCATCATCCCTAACATCATCCAATTCATCCGTGACCTTCAGAAACAGACACAAGCATTTTATGCAGCACCTCTAGCATCCGTGAGAAAGACTACACCCATATCTGTGCCTATATAAATAATAGTTCATCTCCCTCTCAACTTTAATTTTTTGAAAAAAGGTGGTGCATGAAGATAGTACTGAAAAATAGTACTTCTTTCCTAAACAAAAAAAAAGGGTAGTGTTTATGAGAATAAGAAGCTTTGTGATCCCAGTGTGTGCCCCTGGACAAGCTTTGATTGAATTAAAGTTAGAAGATATCCGCACATCACACTTTGCTTGTAAAATTCATTGTATGTGGCTGCATCAGTTTCATTGTTATCATGTCTACTACTTTAATGAGAGAAGTCTATATGATTATATTTTTTCATTTATAGCTTAATTTTCTCTCATGATTAACTCTTAGAGTTGAATTGCCTTTCCCCCCCCCCTCTCTCTCTCTCTCTCTCTCTCTCTCTCTCCAATCTTTTTTTTAGCGGCTCTCGTCATGCGGAGACCCACAGGGAGTGTTAAAAGCGCCGTCCCGTGACTCGTTAAATTCTGTTGCCTCTTCTGTCCAACTTTTGCTGCGCTCTCGGCGGCAAGGAAGGCAGAAGTACGACCTAAGGTCACGGGACTCTCTGGCTTATATTACTTGGCTTATATTGCTTAGGATATTCTTGAAATGAATTTGGAATATATGCATCTTTTGTATTGGAAGCACCAGTCTCCTACTCATACTTTAAAAAATGGAGGAGGTTATAAAAAGCTTTAATTTAATCTTTCAAGGTTGTGATGGAGGATTTTTTTAAATAAAGAAATCACATGCGAAATTTAGGTTGATTTCAAAATGGGCTGAAGACTGCTCTGCTATTATACATCATTCATAAATACATATGCAGATTTTATTATTTATTTTTTCCTAGTGACTTGTCACTCATACATCAATTCTTCATCTTCATAGGCCTTCTACAGAAATACAATTAAGCATCCTATGATCCTGTAACAGGTCAACCCACATACACACCAACTGAAGCTGTGTGACTTTGGAAGTGCAAAAGTTTTGGTATGTGTTCATCCTTGGAATCTGATTCGTTGTTGGTTTGCTGACTTTGCTTTATTAATTATCCATTTGTTTGGGTTTTAACAGGTGAAAGGGGAACCAAATATATCATACATCTGTTCTAGGTACTACAGAGCTCCTGAGCTTATATTTGGTGCCACGGAGTATACAACAGCAATTGACATTTGGTCTGCTGGCTGTGTTCTAGCTGAACTCCTTTTAGGACAGGTAGAGTCAACGTAATGTTCTTAAGGAAAAAGCTATAGATCACTTGCTACTGATCACTGCTCCATTTACCGGGAGACATCGAAGTTGATGATTGGTTGAGGGCAAGCGGGGCCCGACTGAAACCATCGACCCCATTGTGTTTGGCACCAATTCCCAACTGGCACATCCCAGGCGAACTGAGTGGTGATCATTAGTGGGTGACTGATAGCAATCTCTATTCTTACATATATCTGTCTGGAATTAAAATAAAATAAAAAAATTTCCTAACTTATGTGCACAATTAATATTCTTTTCATTAGCAACGGCCTCTCTTTCCTGGTGAGAGTGGAGTTGATCAACTTGTTGAAATTATTAAGGTGACTTGACTGCTGATGCTTTGTGCATCTTGTAATTTGATGCTAATTAAATGCATGAACCCAAATTACACGGAGTTCAAATTTCCACAGATTAAGGCTCACCCGTGGCACAAGGTATGACCATTTTCCTTGCTTGTTACCGCCTTTTTGTTTTTATCCTGTTTTCTGACTTGTTTTCTCCTGCTAAAAGTGCAACCAAATCTTCTCCAATTTCTCATCAGATCTTCCATAAAAGAATGCCGCCTGAAGCTGTCGATCTTGTCTCGAGGCTCCTTCAGTACTCCCCAGATTTACGGAGCACAGCTGTGAGGATATATTTCCACGACACTGTTTGTAACTTATGTGCCAAAGGGCCTTTAATCTTTCCAATATATGCTTTGGATGTTAATGGAACAATTGTTATCCGATGCAGCTGGAGGCATTAATTCATCCATTCTTTGATGAGCTCAGAGACCCAAATACCCGTCTGCCAAATGGTCGGTTTCTACCCTCGCTCTTTAACTTCAAGCCTCATGGTAAGAGTACTAAATGAGATGACCGTTCCATGATCCATCTGTGCCTGTCTTTTTGCCCTCTAGATAGTCATGGTTGCTTATTGACTACATTGAGCAGAGTTGAAGGGAGTTCCCATGGAGATCCTAGCGAAGTTGATTCCAGAGCATGCAAGAAAGCAATGCGCCTTCCTAGGATTGTTATTTGCAAGGCAAAAGAAAATGTGCTCTAAGAATTTCTTACGTTAGTTGCACGCGTGATCGTGTCAAACCTTGGTTTCTTTCTTCTTGTTTCCATTGTACTATGGCTGCTGCCTAGTTCTGTAAAGCAGATTGGTGTCTGGTTCGGATATCCCAAAACCTCAATGGGTCTCTCCGCTAACCTTTGCTTTGATCCACGCCTCATATTTATAACGTTACTGAAGCAATACTTTTTCTGCTTGGTGTATTAACTTGAAAAAAAAAAATACAAATCTTTTGTTAATGCAGCTCTTAGAAGGGTCTAACCTCTTTTATTATTATTATTATTATTTTCTCTTGTTATCACAAGAACTCTAAAGCTTGTCTTTTTCGTGATAGGTTCATTTCTTTTCATATTTAACTGCTTTGCTTCCTGTCTGAGGCCCTATCAAACTATTTAGCTTACCATATCATTGGGAGCTTTCAGATTCATATATAGCTTTAGCACTTCGGTTGCAGTATTTGGATCCATGCAAACCTCGTCTTAGTACTTGTGGTTGGCTTTTCCATTGTTACATAAAAGGTGATATGGATGCTTAGTAACATCTTTTTGTTCCCACTTTCTAATTACCACATAAATATGTGTAGATGATGTTCACTTTCTAAATAGTTTTATTCTGCAGGTATTGTCCGTTTAAAAGTGCTTGATCTGATGTCATCTTCTAACTTGTCTAGTAAGGCATTTTGCATTGTATTTCTCTGTTAGCATTTGTTATCCTTTCTTTTCTTGTGTGTGTGGGGATTAATCTAAAAATTCTGAGAAATGAAACAATCCGGAAGCATAAAATAGAATATATATAATTATTACAATATCAGCATTCATATTAGTATAATAATATAGTATTAATATTATAATTGGTAAAGCAATATTTTCTCCTAATATATTTTATATTCATGTTATTAACAATACTCTTTGATCTTTTATCATAATATTATATTTAATATTGATATTATATTATATTATAATATTAAATAGAATCAATATTATCCCAATGATAATAAAAATCTAATATCTAGTATAATAATACAATTATAATATCATATCTAGTGTAATAATATAAATATAATATTATAATAACAATTATGGTAACATTGTCATTATAACAATATGTTGGAATAATATAATAATAATTAATAATTATGTTGAAACAAAATCTACTATTAATAACATATAAAATTAAATATTTTATAATAACAATTATACTATGAGTATTTTTAAAACTATTATTATTCTCAAAATAATAAATTAATCTTCTTATTTAATATTAAATAATTAAAATGACTAGTATACACAATATAATATTATGTTAATGATATAATATTTGATGTAAGACTAATATTATTATATTTAAAAATAATGATAATAGAATTGGTGCGATAGATAGTATGATAGTTAAATCTAATAAATATTATAAATATATTATTAGAAAAATTGTTAAATAATACATAATATATTATGATACAATAATATTATTGTTAATATAAAATATAATATATCATATAAAATATTATTATTAACAAAATGACAATTATATAATATCAAAAAATACGTATTATGAACATATTGTATATTTAATATTAATGTATAAGTTAAAATATCAAATAATTTGAAATATTAAATAATGTATGATAATATAATACATCTATTGTTCCAAGAAATGCTGATATTTTTTGTTTAAAAAAAAGTGAATCAAGGGATAGTTTTCTATGCTTAAACTCAATCTCAAGCACCACCGGCAGATAATTCCGTCGTGTCGTTGGCGCATTTCACATCACTTAAAAGAAGGAACACAGCCACCACAGAAAAGTGAAAACCCATGATCGATGAACTCCAGTGATGGCCTTCAAAAGTGGGAACAATTGGAAGCGTTAGATGGACGGAAGAGTGTTTGGGGGGAAGAGATTTCCACTGGGCGGACAAAAGGCATATTTTGGGAGTGATGAGTAAGTATATTTAAGATGAGGGAGTGAAAAATAATTCGACAATTGGAGAAGGGTGATGGCTGGGATGGAGCTGTCAATGACTGAAAGTCTTAAAAATTTAAGTTGGCTCGGGGCGGTGTTTCTTTCTATTCAGGCTAATGACAGTCCAGCTCTGGCAACAATATCTTAATGTCGGAATAAATTAAACCTCAAGTCACATGAAAGTGTCTGAATATTGGAATTGATTAAACCCCAAATCACATGGTAAAAAGAGTTGCTAAAGTACTTGAACTTTCTATATTAATTTTTATACAGAGAGTTTGATCAAAAATAAAGTTTCTTGTATCGAGACGATTCCATGGCCATTAGTGAGGGTTAGCATATGGGGTAAGAATAGAATTGGAAGTGGGCCGGGCCGGGCCGGGCTGGGCTATCCCCCATTCAAACTTAGCTCGAATTATATTTTCAAGCTTGGCTTAGGCCTGAAATATTTTAGATAATAATGCCCAAGCCTGTTGAGTTCGCCATCACAGAAGGGGCTGCTTGGATAAATGTGCAGTCCTCGTAATCTCCATTTACTTAATTTAAAAAAAAAAATGTAGATGCCTAGCCTCCTGCTGACCATGTTCACGGCCAATCCTAGCAGCCGGATATCTTGTCAGACTCTCTCTTAGATGATATTCTCTTTTTTTTTTCCGAATTAGGCTCACTTTTGGATACGATAACAAGTTCTATTTTATAACCAGTCTCAGGAGAACACAGCCACCACAGAAAAGGGAAAACCCAAGATCGATGAACTCCACTGATGACCTTGGAAAAGTGGGAACAATTGGAAGCGTTAGATGGACGGAAGAGTGTTTGGGGGGGAGAGATTTTTCACTGGGCGGACAAAAGGTATATTTGGGGGTGATGAGTAATATATTTAAGATGAGGGAGAGAAAAATAATTCGACAATTGGAGAAGGGTGATGGCTGGAATAGAGCTGTCAATGGCTGATAGCCTTAAAAATTGAAGTTGGCAACCGTGTCTTAATGTTGGAATAAATTAAACCTCAAGTCACATGGAAGTGTCTGAACGTCGGAATAAATTAATCCTCAAGTCACATGGTAATAAGAGTAGTAATCCTCAAGTCACATGGTCATAAGAGTAGCTAAAGTAATAGAACTTCTTATATTAATTTTCATGTAGAGAGTCTGATTTTTTTTGAAAAAAAAGTTTCTTGCATAGACTCTGGAGAAGATTCCCCGGCCATTAGTGACGGATAGCATCCGGGCTGAGAACTTCTTTCCCAGAGATCAAGGACTCTCCTTCTTGGCTCATACGTTCGACCATCCTCTTCTTCGTCTGAGTAAGAGAGATGGAAGGAGCTATTGCTGAGGCTCTGGTTTCCAATGTCGTCTCTCAGCTTGCCAACCTCCTCGCACAAGAAGCTGCTTTCTTAAGTGGGGTGAGGGATCAAGTCGAATGGGTGAAAGCACAACTCCAGCTATTGCAAGGTTTCCTCAAAGATGCCGAGTCCAGGAAGAGGAGGGGAGACGAAACAGTGGAGATCTGGATAAAGCAGATGAGAAGTGTGGCATATGAAATAGAAGACGTCATAGGCACCATCAAGCACATGGGCGAGAGGCGACACCAAAGGAGAGGCTGCATGGGCTCCATTTCAAGGTACTCTCACAAACCTTGTGAATTGATTACCCTACATAAAATTGGTTCTGAAATTAGAAAAATAAAGGAAAAGATCCAGAATATTTTTGCGAGCAAAGATACATATGGCATTACTGATCTAGGTGGAAGTAGTACAGTGGATGAAATTTCGCAATCACTCAGACAATCCTCTCCTCACTCTGATGATGATGACATTGATGTTATAGGCTTCGAGAATGATAAGAAAAAAATAGTGAGTCAATTGCTCGATGAGAATAAGAAAGCACGATGTGTAATTTCTATAGTGGGTATGGGTGGGCTAGGCAAGACCACCCTGGCAAGAAAAGTGTACAACGACCCTGCAATTAAAAAACATTTTGATACCTTTGCTTGGGTTTCAGTTTCTCAGAGCTACCGAGTTATCGAGCTAGCGAAGGACATCATGAAACAAGTAATGAGAAACAAAAAGAAGGAAGAAACAACTACAGGAGTTACAGTAGAAGGCTTAGAGCAGCAGATGGGTGAAGAAGAAGTGAAAAAGACGCTCCGTGATTTCCTAAGAGACAAAAAGTATTTGGTCGTGATGGATGATGTATGGACTGTTGATGTCTGGGGAGAAATGCAGCGAGTCTTTCCTGATGAGAACAAAGGCAGCAGAATACTGCTTACTACCCGTGAGATGGAAGTTGCAAACCGTGCCAGGTCAAGCTTTCCTCCTTATAAACTGCACACTCTGAATGACACCGAGAGTTTGGAACTCTTGTGTAGGAAGGCATTTCCACCAAAACAAGATGTCCCCACTGATTTGAAGGAATTGGCCAAGAGACTTGCAAAGAGGTGCGGTGGACTTCCTCTTGCACTGGTGGCGTTAGGGGGCCTTCTGTCAGGGAAAGATCCTAACTTTGATGCGTGGTGGAGTGTAGCTCAGAGCATGAATTGGGAAGATGGTCCAGATGGGAAGAAGTGTTTCAATATATTGGGTTTAAGTTACAATGACTTGCCGTCTCCGTTAAAACCATGTTTTCTATACATCGCTGCATTTCCAGAGGACTCCATTATCTCTGCTTCCAAATTAGTCAGGTTGTGGGTCGCCGAAGGTTTCATAACCGAAGAGCAGACAAGGACAATGGAAGAAACTGCTAGAGTTTGGTTGGATAATTTGGTCCAGAGGTGCATGATCCAGGTTGTCAAGAGAAGCAAGGCTTATGGATGGGTTAAGAGCATACGCATCCATGATCTGTTACGCGACTTTGGCCAATCGGAAGCCAGAAGGGATGGATTTCTTCAAATTTGCAGCAGTGACAACATGGCAGTATCAGATGGTATATCAAGTCATCGTGCGGCTTTCCACAATCGTATAAATGACGAGGTTGCCGTTTCCTCACCACAGCTCCGGACTTTGCTGGGCTTCGATTTAATTTTGACTAATGAGGGAAGATTTTTGAATGGGTTAAACTTATTAAGGGTGCTGGATCTGGAGAGCGCAAAATATTTGGAGGAGTTACCTAAACAGATCGGCAGCATGATTCATCTACGATACCTGGGATTGAGAAAGACTGGTTTGAAGAGACTGCCATCCTCCATCCGACATCTCCTGAATCTGCAGACTCTGGATGCGAGAGGCACAGATATTTGTTGGCTTCCGAAATCATTTTGGAAAATCCGGACGCTGAGGCACGTCTATATTAATATATTTATGTTTCTGAGCGCACCGACAAGTGGTGATCACAAGAACCTGCAGACGCTGCGAATCACAACTGCAGATGATCACTGTAGTTGGGATTTCATCTGTTTTTCTATCACTATACTAGGCATAAGATTCTTCAAAAAATGGGTTACCAGTTTTGGGCCTTTTGGCTTTGCTGGGGAGGAGGTGGACGGAGGATGTGGCAGAATGCTTGGAAAGTCTCTCGAAAAAGCACTCGAGAAAATGGACAGTCTGATCTCCTTCACTCTGGATTTTTCTCATATCCCTTGGGACTTCCTTTTCGCTCAGGCACCAAACCTGCACCAGCTCCGTTCATTGATTCTGCATGGAAACCTTTTTGGAGCAAGACCCAAACAACAACTCCCAGACAGCAGTCAATTCCCGCCAAACCTCACCAAGCTCATATTAGTGGGCACTTTTTTGGAGCAAGACCCAATGCCGGTGCTGGAGAAGCTGCCAAACCTCAGGTTTCTTCAACTACGGTGGAATTCATATATTGGGAAGAGCATGTCGTGTTCTTCTGCTGGAGGCTTTCCTCGACTGCAACACTTGGAATTAGGCACCCTAGACAATTTAGAGGAATGGAGAGTGGAGGTTGGGGCGATGCCCAGCCTCACCCACTTAACTATCTGGCGCTGCAAAGAGTTGAAGATGCTTCCTGAGGGCTTGCAGCATGTGACCACACTTCGAGAACTGAAGCTGATTGAAATGCCCTTTGAGTTCAATGACCGGGTCAGAAATGAGGTCCGACACATCCCCTCCATTATTTTTGAACATAAGCGCGATGAGAGATAATATCACCAACACCTGTAAGTCACTCCCTCTCTCCTCTATTTCCTTCGTTATTTGCATCCCCCAAGATCCTACTAATGGAATAAATTTATTGCATGATTGAAGACTCTCAAAGCTTGTAATTGTAGTACGCCGCATGTTTGACATAATATCATGCAGAGTATTTCGATTTATTTCTCTTTGATCTTTGAATGTTCCAATTGCTGAAATTCTGATTGAGTTTTAGCACTTTTGATGCAGAAGTTAAGAAACCTGATTGTAAAGTTCTTTACGTCCTCTAGATTAAGATAAAAGACTATTGAAATCAATGAAGTGCTGCTAACCTTACTGGTGATTGATCTTTACTATATCTACTTGTTTTATGCTCTAGTCCCTAAATCAAGGTAAAACTGTAATTTCTTATTTATTTACGTAGTCTCAAATGAAGTAGGATAAAAAAAATTATAGCTAAAAGTAATTTGGACATTAAAGCTGAAATTAGGAATTTAGAAATAATTTATTTATTTATTTCTTGTATTGATGGTTGATGAAGGACAAACTGAATTTGTATTGATTAATTGAACATGCTCGGTGTTGACCGGTAAACACTGTGCTTAAGTTTGTTGCTAATAGAGATAAGAAATATAACACTTTTTAGTGTTTTTGTTAATAATTTGCTTAAAAAAATAAATTTGGGAAGATTCCAATTAATTGGTTAAGTTTGTTTACAGCACCGATTTCTAATTCAATAAATCGATCAAGCATGTAATTTTATCTATTCTAGTTATTTTACCGTCGAAAATAATACAAGAATATTGAATGTATTTTGAAACTCTTGAAAATAGGTTATTTTGGACACATAACTTGTTTTGAGTAAAGAGTTGAAAACTTGACTGGGTAATTTATCGATTTGTATTTTTATATATTCTCAACATAGCTATGATTTGGTCTTGCCCATGGAAATAGTATGTTTGTTCTGTCGATTTATAATTTGAAAAACTAATTTTAATATCGAGCCACAGATGATTAGAATAGTACTTGTTATTTGATATATGTTATCTGGTACCTGGTGTACCTTATATTTGTTATGCCTATTATTCAGTATCTGATCTATGCCACTAAGTTATGTGACCATTGCCTGATGTAGAGTTTATTAATAGTTCATAAAAAGTAAATTTCTAAAAGACATTCATTGAGATTTAATGAAAACAAAGCTTTCTTCCTAGTTAATATTATGTTTGTAAACTGCTATTTTGGTTTATCATTCGCTCAGCATACCTAGACACTATTTTCTAATATCATGTTACTTTCCGAGCTAGTGTTGCTCACTAACTTTGTTCTTTATTTTTCTTTTTTCCCTAGTTTCAGACTCTGAATCAGGAATCACATGGGGCTTGGGGAGTGCACGATTTGCTTCCGAGTTCCTAGTAAATATAGTTTTCTTTAGTTATTTAGTTGGATTCCGTATACGTTAGCTTTATATTTGGTTTGGTTACCAAAATATGTGCTGGAACATTGTGACTCTCTATTATCTTGGGATTATTGTTGTTGAGGATAAATTATTACTTACATTTTTCATTAACTATTATCTGGAAGATTGAGTGAGTTTTTCTATTAAATTGAATTTACTGAGATTTTATTTAGTTGGTTAATCGAGTAACCTTCCATGCCTACAAGGTCCACCTTGCAGGCATACGGGTTTTGTTAGCTCTTGGTTTGGGAGTATAACAATAGACATCTCAAAAAATGGCTTTGATCTGGCATCCATTAAAATGGGTTTTGAAACATGTATGCATTTCTTAGTCTTAGTATCAGATATAAGTAGTTCTTTTAACTGCTATTTAACCATACTGCTTGCCAAAAGGCTTTTAATGAAAGCTGGGACCATACCATCAACCTTCCTAAGCCAGAATTTTGGTTTCTTTTCTCCTTCCGCCCAAACAAGGTGTTATATAATAAGTAAAACAAAATAAACATAGGATTGAAACCACAAGACATAAAAACATCTGAATCAGGATCAGAAAAATCCATTGAATATATTAGAAGAAGAAACCCACAAAATAAGATGCAATAAAACCTAGAGATAATTAAGTAATAAGCCAAATTGCCTTTATCTTGTTATTTTTGCATCCAGATGTTTAGAATTTGTGCTTCCCAACGCTGACACCTTAATAAAACAGCAATAAAAATTGTTGGTGCAGAAATTTGCCTTTAGAGAGAAACACCTAAAATATACTTACTTGCAGTTCATTATAAAACTTATCAAAGAGTTGGGAATCAAGTATACATTATTATAGGTCAAATGGTCCACGCTCAAATTAGAGTTTGTTTCATCCACAATAAATGGAGGTATTATTTTACCTAAAAATGTGGAGGAATCAAGAAAAGCTAATGAGAGGGAAGGCAATGGGAAGGCATTGCTTTTAAAGTTTGTAAAATCCCTGATCAACAAAATTTTGATCCTGGTACATATGAACATTGCATGCAGCTATACTTTCCTCTCATCCCACGCTTATCGCAGTCCCTCTGGCTTTCTTCTCTCCCTCATCCTCACCACTGCCCCTGACTAGGTTAATCCAAATTCAAAACATGCTGACAAAATTTTAAAAGATAAGGGCCTGGAAATCAATATGATTTGAGACTAGAACTGAATGCACTTTCAAGATCAACAGAAATTTAAGCAGCCTCAATCAATCTAGTTGTCGTTAAAGTGTTGTACAGAGTTACTTCTAGTGGTGTATGCGATCAAGCATGCTTTTGTTACATAAACCAACATATACCAAGACAGGCAAGACTTGAGATGCCACATGGGTCAACATGTTGGAAAATAAAGAGAACCCCAATAGTCCGACAAATAAAACGAGCTCAACTGGGATGAAAATATAGATTGACGCAGGACATTACCCAGCACCACCACAAAAAATACAAAAAAAGAATAGAGATAAAACAAAAAAAATCAGTAGGCAGAAGTAGAGCATGAGCTCCAACTAAAATGGCATAGGCAAGGGCAATAAGATCTAAGGAGAGCTTATTTAGAAGAGAGACGTATATGCATTAAGGGTTTATGAATTAAGAGCAAAATAACATGAGCAATGGTTTGATGAAGGATTTAGAAAATGTTGACAGCAATGGCAGATAAAGTTGTCGACGCTAAGCAGCAGCCAAGAATGATTAATCTTGTCATCATCAAGTAGCTAACAAAATCTGTGTTATCTGAACATTTGTGTCTGGCACCAAAAATCCATGTTGGATACATATCTCGATACATACCCGGCATTTGGATGCATATGAAGTTGTATGTTTGCCACTTTTAAAAAGTAGCAGAAAGTTAAACTCTTCGAACAATGAATTTGGTCCCCCATTTTCATGTTAGAAGTTAGTATCCATTCTTTCTAGTGACTGATGAAGCATATAGGTATTGAAATAACCAGAAAAATATTTGTTTTGATGTAGCCTTAATTTAGAAGTTTGAACAAGAATCATGTATATTGAAAGGCCTTAATAAGCAATATCTTTGTAATTTTACTTTTGATGTTTAAACAAACAATATTAAAAGTATTATATATATATTGGTTAAAATTATAATATATCCTATATATCTTGTATCTTTTTTTTTAGAGATAGATCTTTCTCATGGATGATTTTCTTTATTTGGAACTCATCACCATCCAACCAAAACTCAACTTGTAGCATGCGCATTTCAATCCATTCCAACAGACAGAAGAATAGATTCATTTATTTATTTCTAGAGTTAGCCTCTGCTCGTATAACTCATCCACGACCCCTTAAGGCACTCCGACGATCACCAGTCCTTTTCGCCAATCGCTGCCCTAATTCCTTCCTCATGATTGTGCTGCCAAAACCCTTGTTGTACACTCCAATCGGCGCCTCGCAGGAGTTAGTACCAATGCTGCCACTATCGCCCAAACACACCCCTGATCGGGCCATCATCGCCGACTGAGATCTCATGGAGAGATCACTAGATTACACCACATAACCCCCTTGTTTCCACCCTGTTTTCCTTCATTTCTGTTTCCGATTGCCCGACGATGTCGCTGCCATATACCGTGGGGACCTCTATGTTTGATAGGATGCCCAAGCTCTAGTCGCCCGCCAATAGAACACAAACACAAACCCTCCGTGTTTGATAGGATGCCGAAGCTCTAGTCGCCGGCCAACAGAACACAAACACAAACATGTCCCCAGTCCGAAGCACCGGAATGAGGAGCTTGTTGGAATCAACCACCTTTTAATGACAAATAAAAGCTCTGCTGACGAGAGTGCATGTAGGGTGTCTTAGTGCCCTTTGAAGCACATTGTAACCCTTTTTATGAGTATACGACGGTACCCTTAGTCACCTTAAATGGCACGTCTTCAGAGGTACCCAAGAGGACATGTCTTAGATCTTGGTAATATACATAGGAACAAATAATCAAGGGTTGGACTTGGTCCGAATTTATCAATAACTAGTAATGCATGCCAGCAAAAAAGCAGTGATTCTCTGTTGTTCATGTCGAACACATTCTATAACTGATGAACTTTGTTTTGCTATTCTGGATACTTAGCAAGCGGTGGTGAAACTTTGTTTCACGCCCTCTTGATTGTAGATAGCAATCTTAATTTTGAAGTATCATTCAGCACCCTCTTGAAATCCAGATATTATCATATACAGCTTTCCTGCAAATAATACTGGTAAAGTATTTAGGGAAGACTTAAGGATCAAATTGCTGATTTATGTCATATGAAATGAGTTTTATAAACTGATGTTCGACTTTAAAAAGGTCGCCCATCGATGAAAAGAAACCTGCTCTCCAATCTAGGAGAAACCAGTCGCAGATACTGTCCAAACAATAAACAGAAAAGTCCATTAGCGACATGTTCAAAACTGTTTGGAAAACTTTCTCATCATCACCCACCAATTGAGTGAATTGACAACTAAATCATATCTTCTCTCTTCAGAAACCAAGGTGAGTCATATTTTCTTATGGTCATATTTCAATGTAATAGCCTATTTTGTTCCTGATTTTGGTTTGAAGTTTGTCAACTTCTGGTTCTCCGAACACATGGTTACTGTTGTTGTCTGTACTCAGAGATTGGATTAGAGAAATGATGGAGGCTTGCCATTCAACTGAACCAGAACCAGAAACCATCGAGAGGAAGATCATTCCCCACAGGATCAGTTGACAGAAGAAAAAGTTTCAACCGGAATAAAAATATAAACCTAACTTGCATTGGAGCAAGCTACGACGCCAACGAAACCACGGTCAGATGCAGTCCTAGCAAGCTTCAAGTTTAATCTCTTGATGATAATATTCAGGCTACCGCTATATTGGAAAAGAATCAGGTAATATTTTTGTAAGTGGTCCGTTTGGCTTCTTTAAAACAAACTTTTACCAAAAAGAAGAAGTAACAAGAAGGGACCAATGAACAGAAAAGCATGACAGAGATGAAAAAGCTGATGTGGAAGTCTAACAGAAGAGGGGGAGAGAATAAGAGATACTGCTCCTTAGTTGATTGAGATAACTGCCTTGAGACCTTATCCTACTCATAAAGAGATACTGCTAAGTTAAAAGAAAGAGAGACTTCCAATGAAACTAATGACTGTCTTATGGTGACATCTAAATGGAATTGTGAAAATCAACAAGAACATATCCACTTAAAAACATTACACTGTTCATGATTGACAGAATATCTAGGGTGATTCAGGACTATGGAATCCAATGATATCAGGGTCTCCAGCATGTAGGCTGAGGAGGGTAGAAAAGAGAATTGCAAGCACCTACGCATGCATTGGATGCCACGTGTTTGGATAGGATGTTGAATGATTGGTGATGGTATCAGACAGGCTATACTTGGGTATTTAGAAGCTCTGATGCAGTGCAAAGAGATGAAACACTCAAGAAGATGCTTGTCTATTATTCCGGTATTTACTTGTCCAATGGCCCATGGACAGGCAAATTTCTAATGGTTCCATTTTTTAACTTTTTTTTTCTTTACAAGGTTATGTTGATTCTTGCTATCATAAGTTCATGTGGACGGCTTGGACTCTAACTTGAAATGGAGGATGACTACATCCTTCTGAGGGGAAAAAAATATGAAGACTGGAGACTATACCCACCACTATGGAGGAGGTGAGACTACTGAGTCTTTCACATAGCTACGCAGGTGGCATTTGGCTCCATGGGGAGCTAGCCCAGCCCAAGGAAGACTTTGAGATAGAATACCTCTTGTCCTGAGACAAAATGTCATCATGGACTTGGACCCTGGAGGCTAGAAGGTATAGCATATCTTGGATGGTGACCTTTAACACCTCTAATCAAAAGAAAACATGAACCTTGGTTTCCTTCCTCTCATTTTTAAAAGACTGATATGCAGTCTCCTATTTTCGAGGTAATCGACATATTCTTTCCGCCCTTCACTTTTGTTGTTGCTACTAGTAAGGTAGAACCTTGTCATTTCTATCAACAAAGAAATAATTCAGACAAATGCTACCATGCATGATCAGTTGGTCTAAGGTTATTTTCTAGTTTTGGCCTTGTACTTAGTCTGCCCTCTTTTTCCCTTTTTTACTTTTCTGGAGAAACTATATCTGCCCTTATTAAAACCTGTAACTCTATAGCTAAATCCCGACACGCTGCACAACACCGACATGAGGTATCTAGTACCAACAGCCTAATCCCAGCTGACAAGCCAACAACTTGGTTAGTCTTCCCTGACGAAGCATGGACCAAGTATTGGTGATACCATCATGCAGATTAAGTGCACCAAGCTTAGGAGGTATCACTGTATGGAACAATTGCCCTTAGTCATATTGATGAGATATCCCTTCTAAATCCTTCAACATTGAATTACTTACAGTTTGCCATTTGCCATTTTCTACTCAATCTGGGACCTTTGTAGATCGGTTCAGATATGAGGCAGTAGGCACGGATACAGCCTGCAACCACAAGCAAAGGTTATAATTTTCTTTGTTTTTCCTTCAACATTACAAATTTGTATTTGACTTAGCTCAACAAAGGCCCACCCTTACTAAATTTCAGTTTCAAACACAATTTCCTATGAGAATAATGAAGCCTGCCAAAGAAAAGAAGCATATGTTACAGGCGGCTGGTACCAGGCCGAGAAGGCAATAAAACTGACAATGTGATGCAAGGCGAGCAAGTTAAAAAGGCCATAAGATGGCTAATGGCTCTAAATGTGTACTTGATGAGGACAGCCATGTGATCCTTCAGGGTTAACCCACACCAACTAACCTTCTGAGGTAGTTGCAAGTTGAGTTTCACCGTGTATTCCTTGTAGCATTAGGCTTGCTATGTCAAGAAATCACCATTGGCCACACCAATTTACATACATATCCATTTCATCTACATATCCATTCAAAGAAATATCTGAGATCAGCATATTGATAATTCACAACTACTCGATATTAATCACTTAAAAAGAAGCATAAAACTATAGTGTAGTACTCATGTACTATGTAGCACATCCATTCATAGCACAAGACAGTCTCTGCTCGCTAACTTGAATTTGCAAGCTAAGCCTATACAGTGAGCTTATGGATATCAAACTTTAACATATAAAGGCATAGCACTGAAAAAAAGGTAACATTGATATAGTATACTGAGATGGCACATCCTTGTAACTCAGCCTTATATATCAATATACTAGTGGATATGTAGGTATGCAGTGTCAATGTTCTTCAGCAATATCAGTGAACAAACTTAATGTCCCCAAACACAATCAAAATGCAAAAATGACAGAACCAAACTCATAATAATATTATCCACATGGCCAATGAGACAACCACCATATGCAACAATTCGCTCTTGAGATGATACTCACCGGCAATGAAGAAGAAAGCTAAGGATGAGCAGGTCTCGGCAACCATGACATCTCCTAATATCTGAAATTTTATCTACTTGGATGGATTGCTCTGCTGCTATTCCTTCTGAAAAACTATTTGTGTTTGAGTCTTTTAAATCTTTAATGACAAGATTTTTCTCTTTTTGTTTCTGTTGAATTATTTTTGAAATATTCAGCTACACAGAGTGTCGTATGAATCTCAGATCAGCCTTTAGATCGTAGGCAGACTTTCAGTGGAAACTCAGTTTGTGCTGTACAGCAGTTGTATCAATTTGTCTCCCATCTTGTTGCAGGGGGAGAACACCAAACCTTAGTTGAAATAAAACATCTCTTCAGAGCACAGAAATTTAGTGGACAGCTGCCATCTGCCTTTCACTATTTCACTTAGATACATCTCGATGTATTTTGTGTTTGGAATCTTAGCACGCACTCTTGGTAGATGCCATGGTAATAGTTCCTAAGCTGGATGACAAGGCTGTCAAAATTTTAATATTGTTTATCCCTATCCATAATGTTTATCTCCTCATTGTTTAATAATACCGAAGATGAATTCAGATATCCATCTGAAACTTATAGCCATAACTGACCAAAAAAAAACACTCAGAAGAAAGATGTTGACTTCAAGAAAACAAGTTATCAATACCAAAATCGTAGTGGTGATTCAAGGATGATCCCGCATCGGCTCTCGAAGAAAAATTACTCTGAACAATTAGCCAAAAACTTAATCTTTAGATCGATACCAGGACCACAGCAATCACTCATCTTCGAGATCGTCTCAAAGGAGCACGATGCCATTCAACTACAAGACCAACCCCACATCCATAACTTAACCAGAAATCATGCACCGATTCATCTAAAACAGCATGAAATCATCTCGAAACACAAGCATCTGACTATTTCGGAAAAATAAAACATGAACAAAGCCAGAACAATCTGAAAAATTCTTACAAAAAAAAAGGGACAATCCGAAAGAAACTTGAGATCAAGAATTTCAAAGAAAGAGATTGGAATCTCCAAACAGGTAAATAACCGGAGAGAAATTAAGAAAGAAACAATACCTCAATCGCGTGGGAAGGGTGGGAGCCAAGGCTGATTAGGGTTCTTTCGTGCATTAGGGTTCCTGAGAACTGCTGAGGGCGCTCTCCACCTTTAGTTCTTTTCGTGCATTATGTTTTAAAGGGGCATAATTTTGATTATATGATTTTGTTGTGGGCATTTTGGCTAAATAGTTAAATTTCATATCCCCCAAACAGCTTTCAGTTTCAGACGGGGCGAGGAAGTACTTTTTTTGGTAGAAGCTCCCAAATAAACCTAAAACTAAAATAGCTTTCATATGTTTTTTATCAAATATTACTATAACCATCCAAAATATTTTTGGATAGCAAGACGGTGCTTTTTGACCTCCTAGAAGCTTAGCCAAATAGGGCCATAATATAATACTTAGATTCATATACATGCCAGAAGGGTCTACAACTCCAAGAAAATATATGATATTTGTGGCGGGGTAACCTTCGATTTTTTTTCTCTTTTTTGGGGTTATAGATCTATTTGTTGTTAATTCTTTGAAGGTACTGGAGTGGCATGGTTTGAATTCTATCGATCTATGTCTTAGTCTGGATTGTATGCTGAGTCCATTGCCCTCCTCCCTCTCTTTTTCTTCATGTTGGTCTGAATCGGTTTAAGCATAGGGTCGGTTCGGTTTTGGTTCTGGTTTTAGAAAACCGATATAAATCGGTATGATTTAAAAAATATCTCTATACCAACCTGATCCGAACTGTGCACACCCCCACCTATGACGGGGCAATCAATAATAATGAGATCAACCCAGAGTCCAAGCTCACCAAACATATTCACATGCACATATCCCATATTTTAGCTTTAGACTAACCATGGTTACTGTTGGGGGAAAAATGAGTCGCTCCAAAACATATGGGCGCATGGCCGGCACGTGCCTGGAGGCGCCCGACCTGGAGGCGTCTAACTTTAAGACATGCAGCCGGGCCCGACGTCCGACCGGGCGCTCGACTCCGAGACGCCCCATCCGAGCACTCGACCTCAGCATCCTCGACTTCGGAAGCCCGACCTCACCATTCACCTGCTGCGGTCACATTCTTCTGCAGCTCGACCAGGGACCATGTCCTGCTACCGCTGTCAACAATTAATGCGCATGGCCTCTGCTGATCTCCGGCTCACTCAACAATTAATGTGCATGGCCTCTGCTGATCTCCGGCTCACTCAACAATTAATACTATCTACGAACCTCAAGCTCTCCACGGCAGATAGTTGAGCTATTCTGCCACGTCCGATCAGCCATGACGACTCACTGACTCCGGCCTGATCTCCCACGGCAATGCATTAATTCACACGACGTGCTCAATCATGACGGTAACCCGTTCGCCCCGTCGCATCACAGGTACACCTGTACCCCTCTATAAAAGAAAAACCCCTCATCCTAAGAAGGGCTGGACTCTGAAACTCTAGAGAAGACTCTCTCTCTTCTTCTACACATTAGCCCCCTCTGACTTAAGCATCGGAGGGCCGGCGCCGGAAACCCCGGCCACCGGCTTTTTGTAGGTCCCCCGGAGGACGCAGTTCGCCGACGGACCGCCACCCGCCATCTCACGCCGAAGCTCCTCCCTCTCAGCCGAGTGGTCACCCCTAGGTCCACTTTCCAGCAACAGTTGGCGCTAGAGGAAGGGCCCGAGTTGTGGCCATGAAGTTGAAAAGCAAAGGAGCCTCCAATGCCTCTCGGTGTCCTCCACCAAGCCCTGGACACTGTCCAGAACTCACCGTCAAGACCTCCGGCGGACCTAGTCCTCCAAGTCCAGCCGGAACAGTTCAACATTCTGGTACAACAAGTTCAAGCCTTGGCCACGGTGGTCCAAGTCCTGCAACGTGTGGAGCCCTTGCCGCCTCCATAAGTCCAGGTCCAGTCAGTACTCCCCCCAGACAGACTGGCGCCCCAAGGCCAAAACCTCCATGGCTCCTCGAGGGCCAACAACGAGGAGCGATGCTGCTGCCAAGGTTCAGCCCGAGCGTCTCCCTGGAGAGAGCCGCCAGGGAGGGGCCTAGGCAATGGGCCGCAGCTATCAGAAGCTGAGTCAGTCCCGGGGCAGCCTGCACCAGAGCAAACTACCGTGGCGATCCCCCAGGGTGGAGAGCTCGACAGGAAGGTCGAGAAGCTTGAGCGCCAGTTTGAGGCGCTCCACAGCAAGAAGGCGAGGTGCGAGGGTGACTTTGAGTTTACCACCAAGTTCCTCTTTTTCCGCCAGATCGAGGACGAGCCGGTCCCACCGAGATTCAAAATGCCCCAAGTGGATCCCTATAATGGAACGACCGACCCCCTCGACCACTTGAAAAGTTACCGAGCCCTCATGGCATTGCAAGGGTCCTCGGAGGCTGTGCTCTGCAAGGCCTTCCCAGCGACTCTTCGGGGAGCGGCTCGGCTCTGGTTCTCTGGGCTGAAGCCGAGCACAGTGTCTTCTTTTGAGCAGCTCGGCAGGCAGTTCGCCACCAACTTCGCTGCTAGCCGACGTCAGCGGCAGACGTCGGACTCCCTCCTTGACATCAAGCAGAGGGAGGGAGAGTCTCTCAAAGACTACCTCGACCATTTTACCGCTGCAACTTGGGAGGTCCGCGAGCTCGACCAGTCGATAGCCATGTCGGCACATAAGACTGGAGCTCGATCCTACAGGTTTCTCTTCTCTATTGAGAAAAGCTTCCCCGCCGACTTTACCGAGATGTTGGTCCGAGCTCGGAAGTATGCGAAGGCCGAAGAGGCCATTGCCTCCAGGCGGAGCGCGACTGAGCAGACCTCCAAGAAGCAGAAAAGACGCCGCGAGGAGCACGGTCGCCCCAAAAGCCCGTCTCCCCGCCAAAACAAGAACTTGCCTCGGCTAAGGAGTCCACCTCGACAGTGGGGACAGCTTCGACCAAGGTCCCCGCCTCGACCGAGATCTCCGCCGCGGCCACGAATGCCCTCGGGGAGGTACGAGAATTATACTCCCCTCAATGCTCCCCGAGCGGAAATCCTAATGGAGATTGAAGGTCGGGATTACTTCCGACCTCCACCCCCGATGCGGGATACCGGAGCTCGGCGCAATCCTAGGAAGTACTGCCACTTCCACCGAGACCACGGCCACGACATGGAGGATTGCTTCCAGCTTCGAAACGAGATCGAGGCACTCATCCGCTGCGGAGTACTCAACCGGTTTGTGCGGAACCGGCGCGAGAAAAGGAGGCTAGTAGAAAATGCCGCACTGCCCGAAGATCCAAACGTCAATAGGCCTATCGCCGGCACCATCAACGCCATTGGTGGAGGAAGCTCAATTGAAGAGCCAGCCGAGGGAAGGATTCCCCCGAAGCGCCCGCGCACCTCTGAAGCTATCTCATTCTCGGACGAGGACTTGGAAGTAGTTGAGACTCCTTACGATGACGCTGTGGTCATCTCTATGATTGTAAATAAGTTTGATGTAAAGCGCGTCTTAGTGGATAATGGAAGCTCGGCAAACATTTTGTACTATGATACCTACCAAAAAATGGGGATGACAGAAAGCCAACTCCGAAGAATGAATGCTCCACTGGTCGGATTTACCGGAGATTCGGTCCCGGTTGAGGGCGAGATCAGCCTTTTGGTTACGGTCGGGCTCGCCCCCCGAGAAAGTATTGTGAGGATGAATTTCCTTATGGTCCGTCTGCCTTCGGCCTACAACGCCATCCTTGGACGACCAGGGCTTAATGTCCTCCGAGCTGTGGTCTCGACTTATCACTTACTCATGTGATTCCCCACCGACCAAGGAGTAGGCGAAGTGCATAGAGACCAGTCAATAGCTAAGCGGTGCTATATGGCAACTCACAAAGCAAAGCAACCGGCCAAAGCACCAAGCCAAGGGGAGCAATCAGCCGAGGCGTCAACTCAAACATCAGATCGGACACTGTCCATCGAAACCTTGGAAGCGCGGGACGACCCCCGAAAGAAACGGGTAGAGCCCGGTGAGCTTCTTACTCAAATTCCATTAAAAGAAAACTGCCCAGAGCTAACTGTGCAGGTCGGCTCCGGCCTGAGCACTCGCGATCAAGACCACCTGATCAAGTTCCTGTGGACCAACATGGACGTCTTCGCCTGGTCGCCCGCCGACATGCCGGGAATAGATCCCGAGGTCATGGTTTACCGACTTCAGGTGAAACCGACTTGCAAACCTGTGCGGCAGAAAAAACAGAGCTCCGTCCCGGAACGACTGCGGGCAGCGGCCGAGGAAGTGGACAAACTTCTCGAGGCCGGCTTCATCCGAGAGGTCTCCTATCCGGATTGGCTCGCCAACGTGATCCTCGTGAAGAAAGCCAATGGAAAGTGGCACATGTATGTGGACTACACCAACCTGAACAAAGCCTGCCCAAAAGACAGCTTCCCACTTCCCAGCATCGACCAGCTCGTTGACTCCACCTCGGGACACCAGTTGCTGACCTTCATGGACGTCTTCTCGGGATATAATCAAATCCGAATGGTGCCAGAAAACGAGGAGAAGACGGCTTTCATCACCGACAAGGGCATTTACTGCAACAAAGTAATGCCTTTTGGGTTGAAAAATGCTGGAGCAACATATCAAAGGCTGGTCAGCCGGATCTTCAAAAACCAAATAGGCCAAAACATGGAGGTCTATATGGACGACATGCTGGTAAAGAGCCGAACAGCGGAGGACCATGTGACTGACCTCAATGAGACGTTCTCCGCACTCAGAAGGTATCGGATGAGCTCAACCCTGCTAAGTGTGCATTTGGAGTCACCTCGGGCCCAGCGTGGAATCGAAGCAAACCCCGAGAAGATCCAAGCACTGCAAGAGATGGCACCACCAAAGACGGTCAAGGAGGTACAGCGGCTCACTGGACGGATCGTAGCCCTGGGAAGGTTCGTTTCCAGGTCTGCCTAGCGGTGCCTCCCCTTCTTCGTAGTCCTCAAGCAACCGAAGAACTTCTTGTGGTCGGAGGAATGTCAGCGAGCTTTCGAAGAGCTTAGGCGCCTTCTTGCTTCCCCTCCGTTACTCACAAAACCCCAGCAGGATAAGCTCCTTTATTTGTACCTGGCTGTCTCCCCGGTTGCAGTAAGCTCGGTCCTGGTTTGAGAAGAGAACAAGCTTCAAAGACCAGTGTATTATACCAGCCGGGTCCTGAAGGATGCCGAGACTCGATATTCCAGATTGGAGAAAACAATCTTTGCTCTGGTCATCTCGGCTCGGAGGCTTCGGCCCTACTTCCAGGCCCACACTGTGGCCATACTGACCGACCAGCCTATGAAGCAAATTCTGCAACGGTCGGATCACGTCGAGAGGATCGCGAAGTGGGCAGTCGAGCTTGGGGAGTTCGACCTCGAATACCGTCCGAGGCTAGCAATCAAAGCCCAGGCGCTCGCTGACTTTATTGTGGAGTGCACCTTGCTAGACGATTCTGAGCTCGCACCCACACCAGCGGAGGAGACCCCGAGGCAACCATGGACTCTACATATGGACGGCTCCTCGACCTCGGGGGGTAGCGGAGCAGGCCTCATTCTCACCAGCCCGGACGGGATGGTTGCAGAGCAGGCTTTACGCCTCGAGTTCCCCGTCTCGAACAATGTGCCAGAATATGAGGTGCTCATTGCCGGGCTCAAACTGGCAAAGGAGCTGAAAGTGGAGGACTTAAAGGTCTTCAGTGACTCCCAACTGGTCGTGAGCCAGATTTTGGGGGACTTTGAAGCCAGAGAGCCATCGATGCAGAAATATCTCCAAAAGGTGCGGGACCTCATATCTACCCTGGGCTCCTTCAACATCCAATATATTCCCAGAACGGAGAATCTAAGGGCAGACCAATTGTCGTAGCTGGCGACTTCCCGCATGAGCGAGCTTCCGAAGACGACGGTACTCGAATACCTCCAAACGCCCAGCACCGAGGAGCCCGAGCCAACCCTTTGCATCGAGGCCGAGCCGAGCTGGTTGGATGAAATCATCAACTATCTGCAGGATGAAATCCTCCTTGACAATGAGCTCGAGGTCCGCCGAATCAGGCGTCAAGCCTCCCGGTACATACTATATGAAGGCAAGCTCTACCGCAGGTCGTTCACCTCTACCCTTCTCAGATGCCTCCGCCCGTCAGAGACGGACTATGCTATGCGAGAGGTTCATGAAGGGATCTGCGGGAACCATTTGGGAGGCCGAGCACTGGCCCATAAAATCCTGCGCTAGGGATACTACTGGCCCACACTTCAGAAGGATGCAACGGACTTCGTCCGAAGGTGCGACCGGTGTCAGCGGAACGCCAACATCCAATGCCGACCTTCGGCTCCGCTGACCTCGATCGTTGCCCCTTGGTCATTTGCCCAATGGGGGATTGACATCCTAGGACCATTCCCCCTGGCCTCCGGACAAAGAAAATTCCTGGTGGTCTCCATCGATTATTTCACCAAATGGGTCGAAGCCGAACCGGTGGCCCGGATTACGGAGCAGAAGATGCGGGATTTTGTCTGGAAGTCAGTAATCTGTAGATTTAGGCTCCCCCGCATCCTTATATCTGATAACGGCCGCCAGTTTGACAACGTCCGTTTCAGAAAATTCTGCTCCGAGCTCGGCATCGACCACCGTTTCACCTCGGTCGCTCATCCACAAACAAATGGAGAAACCGAGGTGACGAATCGCACCATTTTGCAGGGGCTCAAGGCTAGGCTCGACCAATCCAAGGGGCAATGGGTCGAGGACCTATACAATGTTCTCTGGGCTTACAGGACTACGTTCCAACTTCCCACCGGCGAGACCCCCTTCAATTTGGCATATGGAACAGAAGCTGTCATCCCCTTGGAAATCGGACTTCCCTCACCAAGGGTAGAGCACTACGATGCCAACTCCAACTCCTCTCAGCTTAGGAACAATTTGGACCTCGTTGAAGAGGCAAGGGAAGCCGTCCGAGTCCGCATGGCGAGGTACCAACAGAAGACGGCACAATACTACAATTCCAAAGTAAAGGCCAAGTTTTTCAAGATGGAAGATCTCGTCCTCATGAGAACTAAAGCTTCTCAGCCTACCGAGCAGGGGAAGCTAGCCCCGAACTGGGAAGGACCCTACCGGATCGCACGAATCCAGCGGCCCGGAGCATACAAGTTGGAGTCTCTCGAAGGGACCCTCATTCCACGAAGCTGGAATTTCAAAAATCTTCGGATGTATTACCAGTAGAGCCCTAAGGGGTCCTCGACGATTGGGAACACGATTCTCGTCCCCTTTTCATGTTAATTCATCTACAATTCTCCTTTAATTATTCCGTGCTCCTCCTGACATTGGGACACTTGTGATCCTCAGAAAACTCGGCCAAACTCGGATGCCCGACCAAGCTCGGATGCCCGACCAAGTTCGGATTCCCCAGCCAAGTCTGGAACACCTCGCCACGCCGACGTCGAGCTCAGTCTCGATCTCCCTCAAAGATCCCGACCAAGTTCGGGATGCCCCGCTGAGTCGACAGTGAGCCCAAGCTCCCTCGACCTCGGAAAGCGTCACCAGGTCGACAGCGAGCCCAAGCTCCCTCGACCTCATGCTCGATTCCTCGACTAAGGTCGAGATGCCCCGCTGAGTCGACAGTGAGCCCAAGCTCCCTCGACCTCGGAAAGCGTCACCAGGTCGACAGCGAGCCCAAGCTCCCTCGGCCTCGTGCTCGATTCCTCAACTAAGGTCGGGATGCCCCGCTGAGTCGACAGTGAGCCTAAGCTCCCTCGGCCTCGGGAAGACAACGGGGTAGTACCTACTCGGATCCCCGTGGCGCCCGACAACGACAACGGGGTAGTACCTACACGACCCTCCGTGGCGCCCGACGAAGACAACGGGGTAGTACCTACGCGGACCCCCATGGCGTCCGACAACGACAACGGGGTAGTACCTACGCGGCCCCCCGTAGCGCCCGACAAAGACAACGGGGTAGTACCTACGCGGCCCCCCGTGGCGCCCCACGAAGACAACGGGGTAGTACCTACGCGGACCCCCGTGGCGCCCGACAACGACAACGGGGTAGTACCTACGTGGACCCCCGACGACGACAACACCCCCCGATGTGCAGGCGTGCCCGAAGCGGACTACAGGCCAAAGAACGCCCCTAAAAGCTGACTGCAGAGCGGAGTCGCTTACCTCAGCACGGAGTGCCTGGCTCCGACGGTGCGAGAGGTACATTTCACCCAGCACCTACATCCTTGCATCTACTTGTTTATATTACTAGATGGTCGACAAAATCCCGACCAAGCTCAGGACCTCCCCCGACCAAGGTCGGGATGCTCTCCTGAATCAACCATAAGCCGAGGTCCCCTCGACCCTGTGCATGCTCTCCTCACCACTAATCTCCAGTTCAGTCTTCACTTGTTCCGAGCCCCTCTGAATGAGGGCTCGGCCGAGTCCAAACATCGATTTAAGCCGATGACGGCCTGTAGCGACGACCTCGAGCTCCGCCTGATGATACTCTGGCCGAGCTCGGAAGTGCCAAGTCACTCACCGTAAGTTCCGATTTTACTTGTTGTTACTCCGACCAAGTTCGAGATCAAAAAGCACGAAAGCCCCAATGGTAGCCCGACCTCGGTCTACGATCTTTTCGGAGTCCGACCTTAAAGCTTTGACAAGCTTGTTCTGGAAGCCGAGCCCAAGGACTTGGCCAAATTTCCAGAAGGTAAACCTAAAGGCTTAGCGGGACTTCTTCGGAGTCCGAGCTTAAGGACTTAGAGAATTTTCCTAAAGTCTAAACCTGGAGCCTTAACGCGATCTCTATCAGAGCTAGGCCTAACAACTTAGCGAATGCTACCGGAATCTAAGTCTATAAATTTAGCCGAGCCCGAAGACTTGAAGGAATTTGCTGGAGGGGAATTCAACTCAAACAATTAAGGTAAAAGTTTACCTACTATACAAAAAAAAGAGAGAGAGACAAACACAAATTTGGAAAAAGAAAGTTTTTCATTAATGAGAGCCCGAAGGCTTAGTACAAAATCAAGGTTCGGCCGTACAATGATTTCGGAGGCCGACCTCACTTACAAAAAAGAAGAACAAAAAGAGAAAACAAAAAGAAGAGGCTAAGTCCTACGGGGTAGTTGCAACTTCGGCGCCGGCCTCGAGGTCGTCCACGACGATCACCTCGGCATTCTCAGCTGGAGCCTCCCCGGGTTCTTCCGTCGGTCCGGCCGCAGTCATGGAGGCCACAGTCGAGACGTCGCCAGCGGCTTCAAGGGCGGCATCAGGCACTCCTTCGGGAGCTCCCTCGGCGGAAACCTCCCGAGCGGCCTCCTCGGCTGCTTCGACCTCAGCCCCAGCCGGGCCTTCGGGCCCACCGTCGTCCTCATCGATCCCCCCTCCGGGCTGGAGCAGACTGAGATCGAACTCAGGGCAGAGCCGCTTCAGTTGCCTCTGGATGTCTTTGAAGCCGCGGATAAGTCCATCCACAGCCTCTTCCTCCAGCAGCTCGCGGAACTCTTCCGACTCCTGGAAGAGTTGCACCGCATGTTGAGCTTGCTCCAAGGCCCTTTTCTTCCGAGCCTCAAGCTGCTCAACCTTGAGCTAGGCCCCCCTCGCCTCGTGCTGGTGGACAGCGATCGCGGAGCAAGCCTCGGCCAGACGAGCCTCGGCGGCGCGCACCTCCGACCTGGCCAAAGCATGCGCGGCCCTCTCCTCCTCGAGCTCCACAGCCAACGTCCGGAGCTCGGCTTCGCCGGCCTCCACCCTCGCGAGGAGCTCCCTCCGCAAGACCTCGATCTCGCCAAGTCTCCTCTCGGCCTCCTGCTGCCCCCGCAGACATCTTCGGGCCCGGTCCCGATAGTCTGCCGCCACGGAGACCAGCATGTCGACGTCGTGAAGATGCTGCAAGCAGAGCAAATGAAAGAGTAAGCCAAGGCCAAAAATTGAATACAAGAGTTAAAGCCGAAGACAAACTTACCTGGATGGCGGAGCGATAAGTCCCGTCCACAAGACTGTTGAAGTCCGCGGACTGGAACTCGGCCCGATCGGCCGGGAGCAGCGCAATCCGGAAGACCTGATGCGCTACTTTGGCGTCGTTGAGGGCCGAGTCACCCTCGAAGACCACCCACTCGGGGCAGTGGGGCCTCCTCTCCTGCCGGGCCTCACCCCCAGAGGACCCGGAAGACTGGGCCTCGCTGGGCTCGGCGAGGACGACCTCGGAACCCCTTGGCCGCTCCCCAGCTCGGGGATCGAGCGCCGCAGCCGGACGAGCTGCCGACTGGGTCGCTGCGAAATAGGAGCTGGACAAGCGGGGGCCGCAGAAGTCCCAGCAGAGCTTGAGCCCCCGCGGTCGGTGCTCGGAACCTCCTTCCGAGCAGGCCTGGAGGACCCGGCCTTGGGGGCACCCGCTTCAGCGGCCGCGCCCGCTGAAGATCTGGCTTTCTTCCTGGTCTCGGGTGGGGCCCCACCAGCCTCGGCTGCCCTCTTCCGGAATCGGGCACAGAGAGCTACGCTGTTGGTCACCATCTTCGGGACGTCTGAAAAGGCAAAAAAGAAAAGTCCAGATGTCAGGGAAGAGGAGACGAGAAAAGAAGAGAAAGAGTAAAACGAACGAGACAAAAAATGACAACCACCCTTACCCTGGGGGCACGCCGAGCTCAAGCCGACATTGACCAAAGCGACCTCGCTCACGAGGTCATTTAAAAGAATATCTTCCTCGAGGCCGTAAAGAGCGTCGAGGATCCCCTGCTCGTTCTCGGACAGTTTGGGGAGCTTGTAGGCAGTCTTGAGCCGGGCCTGCCCCCACCTGGGGTCAAACCCCCACGCACGCTCGGAGGATAAAAAAAAAAATTTCTCCTTCCACCCATGAATGGATGTAGGAGCACCTCGGAAGAGTGACCGACCGCCCCGAAGGGCAAGGTAAAGCCACTCTCCGTCTGCCGGATTGGGCTTCAGCAAGAAGCACCGCCGGAAGACATTGACCGAAGCCGGTATCCCATGCGCAAGGCAGAGGGACAAAAAACCGACAATGGTCCTCCACGCGTTCGGAGCGAGCTGCGCTGAGACGAGCTGATAGGTCGCCAGGAGCTCGTTCACGAACCCGTGTGAGGGAAACCACGGGCCGGCCCAGAGTGTTTCCACATACACTCCGATCCGACCTGGGGGAGGCCTCGTTACCCGATCCTCCGACCCCGTGGGTTCAAGGCGAAACCCGCACTGAGGGAAAAACCACTCAGCGGCCATTTCCAACTCCTCACTGCTCAAAGTGGACCCGACTTCGTCAGAAAAGGGAAAAAAAGGCAAAAACCCACCGAGCAGACGAGGGGGAGGCACCTATTGAAACTTCCGCCGGAAATGTCGACAATTCGGAGGAGAGAAACCGAAACGATCGCCTGGAAATGCCTCAGAGTGCCGCCGGAAGAAACTGGAGAATAGGAGAACAGGGAGAGGAGCAACAATAGTGGCGGCCAAATAAGAGCCCTTAGGGCCAGGATGAGGGTTTATATAGACCTCTCCGACGGCCCGGATCGGCGAGATAGGATCCCGCCTCCCATCCAGATCATGCCACATGTCGGCCCCGAAGACCGAAGCGGCATATTCAATTCAGATCGACGCTTTGAATGTAGAGTCAAGGCAGCGTCCCGTTGGATCGCGGAGCCCCATCATGAGCCCACGACGCGAGGACGCTTCGAAAGGCGAAAAGGTGTCGCCCCGTCTCCTCTCATTAAGAATGCCTCAAAGCACGAGGAGCGCTGGAATAATTCAAGACTTCCTAGCCCACACCGATACGGTACAGACAACTACTTTCCGCGCCCGAGCTCGCGAGCGGCTCGAACTCGGAAGTCGGGGGTAGTGTTGGGGGAAAAATGAGTCGCTCCGAAACATATGGGCGCATGGCCGGCACGTGCCTGGAGGCGCCCGACCTAGAGGCGTCCGACTTTAAGACATGCAGCCGGGCCCGACGTCCGACCGGGCGCTCGACTCCGAGACGCCCCATCCGAGCACTCGACCTCGGCATCCTCGACTTCGGAAGCCCGACCTCGGAAGCTCGACCTCACCATCCACCTGCTGCGGTCACATCCTTCTGCAGCTCGACCAGGGACCATGTCCTGCTACCGCCGTCAACAATTAATGCGCATGGCCTCTGCTGATCTCCGGCTCACTCAACAATTAATGCGCATGGCCTCTGCTGATCTCCGGCTCACTCAATAATTAATGCGCATGGCCTCTGCTGATCTCCGGCTCACTCAACAATTAATACTATCTACGGACCTCAAGCTCTCCACGGCAGATAGTTGAGCTATTCTGCCACGTCTGATCAGCCACGACGACTCACTGACTCCGGCCTGATCTCCCACGGCAATGCATTAATTCACACGATCGTGCTCAATCATGACGGTAACCCGTTCGCCCCGTCGCATCACAGGTACACCTGTACCCCTCTATAAAAGAAAAACCCCTCACCCTAAGAAGGGGTTGGACTCTGAAACTCTAGAGAAGACTCTTTCTTCTTCTACACATTAGCCCCCTCTGACTTAAGTATCGGAGGGCCGGCGCCAGAAACCCCGGCCATCGGCTTTTTGCAGGTCCCCCGGAGGATGCAGTTCGCCGACGGACCGCCACCCGCCATCTCACGCCAGAGCTCCTCCCTCTCAGCCGAGTGGTCACCCCCGGGTCCACTTTCCAACAACAGTTACATTTCTCATCTATGATAGAACAATCGATAGTGTCATGTTTCCTGCCCATGATAAAGCAATCAATTGTACCCTGTTTCCTGCCCATGGTGAGGCAATCCATAGTACCATATTCCTACTCGTGGCTAGACTATCTACAATATCACGCTACAGCCCATGACTAGCAGTCCAAAATTAATATGGTTATTCTGGAGCTCACACCCACCTATATATTTCAAGAATGCATATTGATTATATTATGTTATCTTTGGCTTTAGACTAAACCACAGTCACATTTTCCGCCTGTGGCAGGCAATTGATCATGCCGATAATACTATATTTCCAGCCTATGACAAGCCAGTCAAATCACCCCACCCAATAATCCAACTAAGCAAGTCTCATTTATTAGTTAAATACCTTGACATTCTTATATCATAGAATGCAAAATATTATCAATTTCTAAGCATAATTGTGAACTCATATTTTCTATAACAGAGACGCACAACATGCTCACATCACAACATGTAAAGAAAATTCACACAAGTATGCAAAGAAAATTCTTACCTCCACCTTCCTATGACAAAACCCAAGCACCCCTAACATATACAATCAATTTGACATTAATTTGTAACATAATTAAGGAATCTAATTACTCCCACGCACCTACGATCTACCACCTGTTGAGCATTTAAATCGATCATTTAATTTATTTTTTTTTTCAAAATTCTGATTTCAAAGTTCTGATTCAAGCATTGGAATTTGGAATACATAGCATGATCGATGTACCAAGCACCATATAAGTCCTGAATCATCAAATGTATGGTAGTACTCTGATATGCATGTCAGAAGAATGCGCATTGCCGACATCAATCACCGTCCATGTGAATAGATGCCATATCCTTAAATGGTCCTACAAACTTTCCATAGCTACAACAACCAAATTAACCCCACCCCCCACCTTATGCTTCAACAACTGAAGGCATATAGATCCTCCCTCTGAACAAAGTGACTGGACCACTACTTGTGAAAACTAGATTTGTGGCAATCTGATGTACTACTAAATGTCTTGAAATGAAGAATTCCAGCCTTATATTATGATACCCTTCCTATTGTCCTTTTACCTGTCCATAACTCCATATCACTTAGACCCGTGAACCAAAAAGACGGCACCAGCATGGGTGGTGGGTGAGAGAGATCAGCTTGGAATTTCAGAATCTTTCATGTGAAGTATGGGAGGAAGAATCTGTTTCTTAAAAAGCTAAGCTTAGAGTTATTAAGTAAAGGAGAGGGAGCCCAACCACCATGACAGCCCATTGGTGATAGCTACACAAGCATTTCCTCAAAAAAAAAGGGTTTGGAAATCACAAGCATCATCCCTAACATCATCTAATTCATCCGTGACCTTCAGAAACAGACACAAACATTAGCTTTTATGCAGCACCTCTAGCATCCGTGAGCAAGACCACACCCATATCTATGGCTACATAAAGAATATGCACCTGACCCCTTCAATTTTTCAAACAAAAGGTGGTGGATGCAGATAGTACTGAAAAATAGTAGTTCTTTCCTCAACAAAAAAAAAAAAATAGTGTTTATGAGAATAAGAATCTTTGCGATCCCAGTGCGTGCTCCTGGACAAGCTTTGATTGAATTAAAGTTAGAAGATATCCACACATCACACTTTGGTTGTAAAATTCATTGTATGTGGCTGCTTCAGTATTATTGTTATCATGTCTACTACTTTAATGAGAGAAATCTATACGATTATATTTTTTTCATATATAGGTAAATATTCTCTCATGATTAACTCTTGGAGTTGAATTGCCTTTCCCCCTTCTCTCTCTTTCTCCAATCTTTTTTTTGTTAATCACGTGTATTACACGTGCTGATTCAAACTGTTATTCTTATTAGTATTTTGTGTCGGCATGCGAGGGGAGGCCAAGGCAAAGGAGTTTTCAGTGGATCTCGTCATGCGGAGACCCCGCCGGCCCGTGACTCGTTAAATTCTGTTGTCTCTTCTTGCCACCTTTTGCTGCGCTCGCGGCCACGAGAGAGGCGGAAGTACGACTTAAGGTCACGGGACTCTTCTTGCCACCACCGTTTCTTCTACAGTGGAATCATCTAAATTCCTACGTTTCTCTTCAAATGACAATACCGACCCTTGAAATATGCTGGATTTTAATAAATCTTTGGTGCATAGCACTATTTCAATAAAAAAAAAATGTTAGGTAATTGCTTCTCAATATATGTCATAGTAATAGCTTCATCAGCAGCAGCAGCATCATACACTGTAATCTCAGTTTATATCAGTGTAATGGGTAATGGGAGGATGATACATGGCCAGACTAAAAAATATTACATGAACTGCAATTTTACAGAAAAACTTAAATACTTATAAGAACTTAAATGGCCGTGCTTGCGAAACTTAAATATTATACATGGCCGTGCTTGCGAAACTTAAATTAAGAACTTCAATTTACAAGAAAAAGAACTTCGCTGCATTGCATTTTAATACTTATCGCTTGCTCTTAAGCATATCCAATTTAACTTGCTCAATTTGTTTCCTAAATTGTAATGAAGGCAGTGCAACTTTAGTGTGTCATGAGCTTTATGTATCTTCTGCTTCCTCTTGAAACATTATTCTAAAATGTGATACTACAAAAAGAAAAACAAAAAAGCCAACTATAATAACCACTTGTGAATCCCTAGAAGCTTCTACCATTCTACTCAAATTTTGAAAATAACCTATATGAGTCGTCTTGTACCACCACTTACTAATAATATAACCTCATGCCCTGTTCTTCAACACAAGTCTATAGTTGGAAAGCGTAGTCTTTTGTCTGGAAGCCAAGAGAATGGCGAATAGTCTTTGTCACATTCAGACCAAGGCCTAAAAGCGCAGAGAGCGAGAGAGATTCTATAGATTCATGTGAAGTGGAGCAGAACATTAGACAATGATGATCCAATCAATAAGACACATGTCGCCCTCTCATGGGGAGTCTTTTGCCCCCTTATAAACCCCAGAGGCATACATAGCACCCTGACCCTGTGATAGCCTTCACCTCTCAGCACTAAACTCCTTCCCTTCAATTTACTCCCCTCTACCAGCTATACTACTTTCTTTCCCTCCTCTCCTTTTCTCTCGTTCAATTCAAATCTTCCAAGTCCCTTAACTATTGTTCCTCTTATTCTCTGAAGCTAATGGCGATATTTCGTGTGTCATTTCCCATTTTGACAGCGATCACATTCCTTCTATTAAGTCTTCAGAGCTCAAGTGGAAGGAAACATTTCCACAAGCAAAAGAAAAGTCATGAAGAGAGTGGAAACTACATCTCTCAGCCCCCTCAGCTCTCCCCTGCTGATCCTCCAACAGCTAGTGATAACTTCTACAATTCTAGTTCAGAGCCATGTGTTTTTGATGTGAGGTCTTTCGGGGCTGCTGGCGATGGATCCACCGATGACACCCAAGCCTTTCGAGCAGCTTGGAAGGCTGCGTGTGCCGCTGAATCCGGCATACTTCTTGTGCCATCAGATGGCGACTTCATGATCACTTCCACAATCTTTTCAGGGCCATGCAAGCCCGGGTTTGTGTTTCAGGTAAGCATATAGACTTTAAGTCCCTCAGCAATGCCTCATTCTCTCTCTCAGATTGAACTGAGTTCTTATAGTAGCTGTACTAGTATAGGTGGATGGAGTACTGATGCCCCCTGATGGTCCTGACTGCTGGCCGGCATCTGATAGCAAGCACCAGTGGCTTGTGTTCTATAAACTCGATGGGTTGACTCTGAGGGGAGAAGGAACCATCGAAGGCAATGGCGAGGATTGGTGGAACCTCCCATGTAAACCTCACAGAGTATGTCACACTCTTGATCTCATGCAAATTATGTAAGTAGGAGTCTAGCCTCGTTGAGAACTAATTCTTTAATCTAATACCAAATCAGGGGCCAGATGGTACTACATTGCCTGGACCTTGCGATAGCCCGGCGGTAAGCACCGATTTCAGTATAATTTGTTTCTGTTTCTTTGGATCTTTCCAATGATATTGGGTTTCATTCTAACAGTGTAAAAAACTCTAACTTTTGGTTTCTCTTTTCCTTTTTACAGTTGATTAGGTTCTTCATGAGCAGTAATCTTACTGTGAAGGACCTACGGATCGAGAACAGCCCTCAATTCCATATCAAATTTGATGGCTGCGAAGGAGTGCACATAGAAGGCATCAAAATAAATTCCCCAGCCCTTAGTCCTAACACTGATGGTATCCACATCGAGAACACAAAGTCTGTCAGCATCTACAATTCCATGATAGGCAATGGTAACAGCTCTCCTTAGCTCAATCACACAATGAATTCATTTCAAGCGGCAAACATTATTTATTAAACAGAGTGTTCGACGATCAAAACAGGTGATGACTGCATTTCCATCGGTACTGGTTGTTCTAATGTCGACATAGAAAATGTTACCTGTGGGCCTAGCCATGGCATAAGGTACTCCAACTTCTCATACAGAATTTAAATTCTTTGCCACCTATCTGTTGCTATGATCTTCTCATTGCAATCCAATTATCCAAATGATATCACACAGTATCGGGAGCCTCGGCGTGCACAACTCGCAGGCTTGCGTTTCGAACATAAGCGTCAAGAATGCAGTGATTAGGAACTCTGATAATGGGGTCAGGATCAAGACATGGCAGGGTGGGATGGGCTCAGTAACAAGCATTAGCTTTGAGAACATCATCATGGAGAATGTAAGGAACTGCATCATCATAGACCAGTATTACTGCCTAACCAAGCAGTGCATGAATCAAACATCGGCGGTCTACGTAACGGACGTCTCGTACATGAACATAAAGGGGACGTATGATGTTCGGAGCCCGCCGATACACTTTGCATGCAGCGACACCGTGCCGTGTACCAACATCACCATGTCTGAGGTGGAGCTGCTCCCATTTGATGGAGAGTTGGTGGATGACCCCTTTTGTTGGAATGCCTATGGGAGCATGGAGACACTAACAATTCCACCTATCTCTTGCTTGCAGGAAGGGGAGCCTCAGTCCGTCAAAGAGAACCTTAGATTAGTTTGCTGAACTTATTAGTGCTTCAGCTATAGCAATTTAGAGACACAATAAACATGGACAGAGCTCAAGACCCATATGGTCAGCCCTTTATTTTTTTCATATGTGTGACTGTTGTGGGGATTTAGTCATGCTTGGGCGCCCTCATGGAGTTCGTTTTCATGTATTGATTGGAACATATTATGTATGGGCTTACTGCAAAGAGTCATGAGTTCAGGTAGTTTGAGCAGCAAATATTTGTGCACCTGTTGAAGGTGCAGAGAAAAGTAGAAGCAACTTCAATCCTCCTATCACAACCCCCGAAAAGAGACTAGCTAGAAGATGTTACTTGGATTCCTTGGCCTTATACAAGTATACAAAATCTATCCAACGTATACCTGATGTAGGACTCCCGCACGGATTCTCACACACTCCTTCCATCTAAATCATGACATCCTCATCTAAAGGCCCAAATCCATTCAAATCTAATCACAAACACCATGATCGGTCTGTGATTAGCTCTCATGAACCCATACTACAGTGTCCCCCAGCCCACATAAGTTATTTGTTACAACCCAGGACCTCATCCGAAAAGATTAGCCGGAAGGTGTTATTTGGGTTCTTTAGCTCTGTAGAAGTATCCAATATCTACTCAGTGCATAGGTAATATGGGACTATATACACGACCGTGAGGATTCTCACACCTAAAGAGGCCCAAGATTCAATTTCTAGCAGAGATTTCCCCATGGTATTTCTCAAGGGAAAAAAAAAGAATAAAATAGAAAAGTAGAAGCAACTCTTGAAGAAACCCATGGTATCATCTAAAATTTTCCTTATCTTAGTGACATGGTTGCATTTAGGGAACTTCTTGCCCTACAGGTTAGTCCATGGTATATATGATTTGATATTTTTAATTCCAATTTTAATTTATTTATTTTGTCTACTAATAGCTGTATTTATGATTGTTGAGTAGTATTGACTGATGATTTTTTTGCCACCCTTCTTTTAACTAGTCCCGGCACTCCGCATGCGAAGGC
The DNA here is from genome assembly GCF_009389715.1 of Phoenix dactylifera. Taxonomy (NCBI): domain Eukaryota; kingdom Viridiplantae; phylum Streptophyta; class Magnoliopsida; order Arecales; family Arecaceae; genus Phoenix; species Phoenix dactylifera. The sequence continues at coordinate 3,258,596 of NC_052392.1, forward strand.
TAACTCAAGTTCGACAGACCAACTTATTTGTACAATGCATATTCGTTAGGGTTTAATCCATAAAAGGACTCATAAAAAGATTGTGCTAGGCCTGGCAAGCACTAGTTCATATCTAACTCCTTAACTTGTATGCAATATTAACATTCCCTAGCGGGTTATCCATAAAATTAGACCAAAAGCTCGAAGCAGCCTCGGCAATCTGTCTGCCGAGACAAGTTCGAACTTAACGCGAGAACTTTTATGTAAGTCCTCCGATGATAAACTACAACAGCGTCTCCTAACTTTTTGATACTTTAATTATTCAGATAGCTCTGCTATTTTTTGCACATCATTAATTGCTATTCTTTAGCTTGAAGAGTTGACATTATTTTCAAAAATAAAATTCAAAGTAGAAGCAGCTCCAATCACGCACTTTAATCATCTAAAATTAGTCTATGTGTTAGTCCATGGTATATGACTAGTAGTGTTTATTTTTTCTATTTTTTCTGCTCATATATTTGTACATATTGTTACTGATTAATATTGACTGATGGTTCTATTAGCACCCATCTTTGAAACTAGTCTCGGCGCTCTGCATGACGGGACTAGTTCAAATTCAGCAGACTAACTTGTTCATAATGATCACATTCATTAGGGTTTAAGCCTTTAACAATTAAGAAAAAAATAATAGACATAAACAATACTACAACAAATCTTATAGCATTAGCTCCAATCAGTTATTTGGATCCTACCATCAACTGGTAGCTAGCAAATGCCAAGTGTTTGAGGAAAAAGTAAGCAACTTTTAAAAAATAACCAGGAATTATATATATATATATATATATATATATATATATATATATATATATATATATATATTATATATTGTTCGATTCTGTCCTATGCATATATTACAAACAGAAAAAATCACACCTAAGATAAAGAAAGGTACTGCATGTATAGAGCAAACCGAAAAAATCATTTAGAACCACCTTGTACAATTGAGTGCAGGGGCACAAACAGAATGGAAACCAGGAGCTAAGAAACTTAACAGAACCAAAAAGTTACTGAATAACAAAGAGATTAAAGAATTACACCTCCAGAAAAGCACAGAAAATCTAATATGGAAACACATAGAACACACATGCATGCGTGCGCAGAGACAGAGAGAGAGAGAGAGAGAGAGAGAAAGGGGGGGGGGAGGGGAGAGAAAGGGGGGGGGGGGGGGGGAGGGGAGAGAAAGGGGGGGGGGGGGGGGAGGGGAGGGGGAGAGAGAGAGAGAGAGCATAAGTGTTAGAACTTAATGTGGCTCAGTGGAGAAGCACATATAAACAGGCCTAAAACAAATGGGTGACAAAAATCAGACAAGAAGGACAGAGAAGAAACTACTAAGAAAAAAAAAACTGTTGAATGTTATTGAAAACGAATTAAAGAAAGACTCTTGGATTTTTATGATTAATACAAAATTACATGCAGCCTCCTAAAAGGTTGAAAGAATTTTATGCAAGTCAAGGGTCTCTTAAAGTTTTTTTCTTAAGGGGTCCAAATTGGCATTTAAATGTTTTTGAATCCCTCCTTATTCATGAAGTCACCTTTTTTTAAGGTAAACAATTAGATGTCCTATTCTGAACAATAAAGAAAGAAAATAGATCCTAAGGTTATATAAATAAAAATTAATTGCATAATACTGACATATCAATTTAGTATATATCTAAAATAAGAGCCCGTCAAATCTTCTCAAAGATTATTATACCAAAATCCATCAAAACTATAAGCCAATTGATCCTTAGAAAAGAAATTGCCAGTGCTTTCTTTTCATTACCTTATCATGAGATATGAAATAAGTATAAGCCTTTGGCCAATTTCTAAAATGCAAAGGAACTCAGATTCATTATGAAACGAGGCATAGACCTCATGGATTTTCCTGAAAGATTTAAAAAATCTAAAAAGAACACATCAAAAGAAGGGCAGGGTACGGAAAATAGGTGTTGTCGTACACTTGGTTATATGTGACCTAGGACTGATCCTATTGGTAACATCTCTCTGCTTGGCAATTAGAAGTCTCTCTCTATATCTCTTTTAAAAAGAAGAAGACCTCCTAGTGCAAGAGGTTCCTACCACTCCAAGGTCTTGGGAGTGTCAGACGTACGCAGCCTTACCTCCGCATGTGAAAAGATTGTTTTCATGTCTTGAACCCATAATACCTAGGTTGCAGAAACTTTTGTCAAGATCACAAACTACAATGCCCGATGAAAACTGTCATTGTAGACCAACATATATTTTACATCATTAAGTTTGAAACATGAGTCTAGATACAATAATCAAACAAGAATTAAAGTGAGGTGGTTGATGATATCAACTGTTTTACACTACTGTGGATGGAAGTATTTTGCCTTTGGAAAAGGAAGAAGATCCTAGTTTTCAAAAATGCCTATCCCAGACACCTGATTTTTCAGTTCTACTTTATTTTTCTTTTTTCTCCTTTTCAACCTACTGCTAGTCCTGGCCCATACACCAGGACCTTTTGTTCTTAATGCATTGGCAGGTTTGTGGCGTAAGTTTCAATTTATTGACAAATGGTTTGAAGTGCTTCTTCCCATCTTTATTAACAATTGGTTTTATAAGCTTTTTCCCATCTTTGGCATAAAAAAGGGCATGAATGAGAAAACTCCAAGCCTAATGTGCATGCCTCCTCTCATATTACAACAAGACATCAGTCATAATTAGTCTACTAGACATAAATTCACACAAACCTCTCTTATGATATTTATAACTTGCCTTGTATCATTTTTCATAAGCCTCAAGGCATTTTGCAAGAGCCTTGAGCATGACATGAAAAACTTAACTAAAGCTTTTTAAAAATGCCTCATTAAAAAAAAAGAAAAATAAAAAGAATCCTCCACATTATATTTGCCTTCTATAAACAACAGTATTTGAGCAAATTTCCATTACAAGATGGAAGGTAAATTCTGACAATCCTTCTCCATGAGAACATAACAGAATTAATAGATATGATCAAAGAACATAATCTTTTAACGGCAACCATTTGCAATAAGATTCAACAATGATACAAAAACCAAGCATTTGTTCCCATGATGTTATTTAGCCTCCGCTAATTGGTGGAATAATTGCTAACTCATCACTGTTTCTCAAAACTGTTGATTCTGGAGCATACTCTTCATTCAGTGCCACAACCATGGAGTTATATATTTCCTCTAATTTCGGAAACTTATTTAAAAGCTTACTCATACAGTCTCGGGCTGTGCTTCGTGGTGGCATTAGAAGAGATATATCAGTCAATCCAGTAAGTTCTCGAGCTCTCGCAAAGAAGAGGACCTTAACCTGGATCAATGGACCCACTTCCATCTCCGCCATGTCGCTTGTTTTCTGCATCTTGATCACTTCAACAGCTTTATTAGCATCACAAGCATCTGGTTGCATAAATTTAAAGAAGCAACATTAAAGTTGGTAACTTTATCATGTTTCAATCTGATATATCACTAACTTTAAAGAAGAAACATTAAAGTGGATAACTTTCTCATGTTTCAGTCCGTTATATAACTAAATCCATGAACCACGACCTAATAATCCAGATGAAAAAAGGATTAAAAGATCCTACAGCCCAGACAAAGGTCCAGAAGTTAAAACAAAAGCCTGGAATTCATATAATCAAGAACTATCTAACAGAAAGGAAGCTAAAAGATCAGTATAAGAATCACCAAATTGCTTGCACGGATAAATTCCCAATAAAATACGGGAACAAAACAAAAAATGAAGCTAACGGGCAATCAAGATAGATAGAAAAATCTGGAGGCGAGTTACAAGATAAAAAAAAATTGTTAAAAAGACCGTAAAACTGACTGGAAATCAGAAATCAAATGAAAACCCTATAATCCACCGGAAATTCGAAAATCAAATGGAAACCCTAGAATTCGATGGAGACTGGAAACCAAAATGAGAAACTTGATATAGGGGAGAAGGGAAAGACATGGAACCGAAAAACCTAGAATTTGAGCTGAGATAATAGGATAAAAATCTCACCTTTGGATTCTTCTGCCATGGACGCAACCTCCCTCGCTCTTGAAAAGGGGGAATAACCGATGTGATATTTAAATCACGCATATAGCCTTTGTTCCGGTACTCCGCTAGCCGGGTCTAAGTTGAGTATAATATTTATATTCGTAAAAGTACTCCTATAAAGCTCGGGCTAGTACGTCCCACTTATATGTAATTTTTATATGATCGAGGGAGTAAACAATAAAAGTACTCCCATGTAATTCCCACAAGTGCTCCTATCAATGGAACGTTTTAAATATAGCTCCATTTAAAGAGAAAAAATTACAAACACCTCCCTTAGTTTTTCGGTTGGCTCTCTCCATTTCACCCAACTTCGCGTGCCCCTTTTTCTGGGATTCGATTTAGGGCTTTTTCGATGCATTGGAAGGTACAAAATTATCCATTCTAGAGTTTTCTCAATTGAATTCAGGTACTTGTGAGAAATCTTCATTACTCTTTGATTTATATAAAAAGAGAAAATGTCACTAATTTCTGATTTCATGGCTCCTATTTTTGTCCCTTCCTTTGATGTATAAATGTTGATTTATCTATCTAGGTTTTATGCCCCTCCTTTATAATGTTTCTAGTTATCTATGAAAAACTATCGAAATATCGTGTAAGAAGTATAATTCTGAGGTGAATTCATTCATCACCTAAATACCCACATGGTAAAAAAAAATCGTTGTTGGAAAAGCTGGATTTATTAGAGTGCTTTACTTTATTTTAAGTCTTTTGCTTTACTTTAATATGTCCGCTATCATTCATAATGGGAATTTTTGCAACATGCACCACCATATTCACAAGTTTTGTTTTTTGGGAAGAATTCAGCTGAGGGCAAAGATTTGGAGTTCGAATAAAATCTCAAAGTTTCACCAAAGTTTCGAAAAGAAAATTGGATAACAAAGGAAAGAGAATATTAAGAAAAAAAATGTGGGTTCAAATTTCAATTGCATGTTTCTACATTTAGATATTTTGAAAAAATGAAGCAACAACTGAACCACCAACGGTTCAGATAACAGTACAAATTTGTAATCCAAGTGTATCCCTTAAACAAGTCGCAGATAATCCATGGATAAATTGTAAAATTCATAAACCAATTAATAATCCCTGACAATTTCAATTACCAAAGAATAGTTTGGAGAATCACTGGGCCAATGAAAAACTGCTAATAATTTCAGAACATAATCATTGATTCAGGAAAAATGGTTCATATGCTTCCATCACCAGGAATAAAAGCCTTACAACTGATTTCCAGTCTAATATTTTGATATTCAGATGCTGATTGTTCTGCTTCTTGGGATCCATTTGATACTTAATTGTTCAAATAACACCGTATTTTTGCATATCACTGAATTCATGATAAAGATTTCAACATTTTCCTTTTTCCCGAAAGCTATATAGCTCCAATAAACAACTTGAATAAAATCAGCAAAAGATTTTTTTTTTCCCTGTTTTTGGAGAGGGAGAGAGAACTGAACAAAAGAAATTTTTATAACTCCCTTGTTTTAATGGTATCCTTTTGATACTTTAACTGTTCAGGCAGGGGTTCTGGAGTATATTTGATATTTAGATTGCCGCCGTAGATATGCAATCATTCCAAATGAAAGATGAGGGGAATTTTCTCAAACAACAATGAAGCAAGAACTACATCCAACCAGACTTAGTTATACCTGCAGCTCCAAATACACAGGTGTCTCCTTGATAAGTACTGTTTATCACCAAAACTTGAACCACCCAGACACCTACCTTGATGAACTTTCAATGGCAAGTCTGCCAAAGAAGAGCCAAGCATTAAGCAATTGCTCTCAAAGGCAGCAACTCATGAAGAATGACTTGATGTTATAAGCAGTAATCCTGATGTTACTGGATGATTGAAACCTTAGGTCTCCTAGGCAACTGCAGGGGCTTTGTGTTCATAGTTAAGCATTTTTCTCTGCACATGTATTTGATGCACTGCAGTAGGCTGTTAATGTTGAGTATCTCATAAACAACTTATGAAGTCTTGGGTTTGAAGGTTTCATCCAATAATAATCTTCCTAGGATTCCATTACATCTTTTAGAGCTTAACATTCCACTAAGCATTTACCATAAGACAGCAACAAGTCCTAATGAATAAATCAAGCAGAAATTTTTAAATTTGCCAGCTTATAGTTGTCCATGTACATGGAGTTTATTTGACCATATTCACAGGAACAAGTTCGATATGCTTTTGTAAAAGGATTACGAGCAACTGATTTTATTTATTATTATAGTTTATTAATTTAGGATCTGAAATTTCCTCACTTTATTGCTTATAACTTGAAAAAAAACAATAATTTGAGCTCTTAGATGGGAATTCTTAGCACTCATACAAACCATAAGCAGGAACTCAGCAGAAATGACACAACTTGTTCCACATTTGCTTCTGCAAATACAGAGTTCTTTGCAGGATGCACAAACTCGAGCAAAATCTGATCACAAATATATACACCCTCAAGCAACCGTACATTGCTTGTATCAAACATGAATATTCCATTGACCATCTATCCAAGACACATGAGTAGAAGACTGACCAAATCAACCAAATCACGATTATTATATTCAAGAGAGACAATTTTGGTCTAACAAGCAAATGAGCATCCTTACCAATGATGCCTGACACCTTGGTTCGCCATAAATCCCAACAGCTTTGAAGAGGGAACTAATGTTACAGAAGATGATCAAGGTACTAGGGCAAGGAAGCGAGTACTTCCAAAAGGGAAGCAGCAAATTGCATCTGGGTTTCCTTGTTGATTGTCAGAAAAAGAGGAACATGTACAAAAAGAGACTTAATGCCATGTTGTTCTGCGAACTGGAGTGAATGATAGTAAACATAGTTGCACACAAATCGGCCAGCATCATCTGATGGTATCACCAAGTATCCCATTTTTGCCAAGGCTTTGGTAATCTCATTCACTGGAAGAGAAGTCTGCATTTAATTAACAAGAGGTTCACATTGTTAGCTACCAAACAGAAAGAATATTTCACCTGTATGCGAAAGGATGATAAGTATAATCCAATCGAAGCCTAGAATTCACGTGCCGAGATATATTATTGCCAAGTCACTTAAACTACTTGACCCTATTCATAAATAGACAGAACCTGCATTAGATATAAAAAAGAGATGATAACTTAATCTAGACTGAACTATGACAAATGTATTCACATACTTTATTTTAGAATGATACTTCTTAAAGGAACTTTGAGGACTCAAGCCTTACTGAAAACTCTCTTTTCTTTTTTGGTCAAGGAACAAAATTATGCTTGATCCATTCAAATTCATATCTAAAGAAACATTATTTTTATTTTTTTTGCAAAAAAACCAAAGAGACCTTATGTAATGCTTAAGCAGAATACGCATTTCCAAGTTATCCTAAATAATTGCTGACTACCATCTGAAAGAAAGCTACCGCTGTTTCAAAGAAAATAATAGTAAGATAAGAATAATGATAAAACAATAGCGTACTCCCCTTTCCAAGGAAATATTTTATGATCTTAAGCTAGAATCTTCATTCCTTAATAATTCATGAGTTTATAGTGATGAAACATTTAAAATGAGCCGTAATAGCCATCATACCTCTCGTGTTCGTGAAATGTCTCCATCTGAAGGGATAATGGGGACTCTCTGCAAGAAAAAATAAGAGCCAAAGTCCGTATCATAACTGGTGAATTCAATGATAAACCAAAGCAAGATATGCATATCTTACCTGAGGTTTCCATCCTAATTCATCTGGACAACGAAAAGTAGCTTCATTGATTGCTTGGTTCTCAATAGCAAACGTTGTTGAACCACTGTTAACTCCAAAATGGATCTGAAGGATAACCAGTTAATAAGCAAAACATGCATGTGTTAAAATTAAATATATGCATTTTTTTTTTTAAAAAAAAAAAAGAAACTAGATGCACAATGTTAATGTGGGAAACATCATTTGCCGATAGCTATTTAGGAACAAAATTTTCCAATACATAGACAGTGAGAGATTGCAAACGTTAGTTCTTGATTGAAGTTTCCCAGACAACTGAAATAAATCAGATTATCAAGGAATTGCACAGTAAGATGGTATGCTTGATATGTTTGAAGTTCAGCAGGGCAAATAGTATAAAATGGATAAAGAGTGAGCTTGTTTTTTTCCTAAAATTCATCACATTTTGTGTCTTGGAGTTGGAAAAGGTTATAACTTATAAGTACAGGCACAGGTTGTTCTCATATCTTGATTATGGTGGAGAAAATTTCTCAGGGTTGGCCGAACAGTGAAGTAAACTTTCTGAGTGAAGAAGTTAACATGCCAGTATATCCAAAAATTCAGCAGTTAGTTGCATACAGCAATTACTGAAAGTTCTGAGGCTGTAGGACTAAACTGATGACAGAAATTTAAACCCATAGCACCTTCAAATCTTTTTGGAACACAGTTTATGTCAAGCACATTGGCAGGCTTGAAAACATCATGATGCATTAATGAAGCGAAGTAACAAAAGTGATAAATCTTATGCTGTTTGTAATGTTTTCCCATACAGAAGCAAGCAAACAAGCAATTGGGAGGTGGGTCACTTCCCTTCCAAGTAAAGTGTAAAAAATCACTACTGGGTTCAAATGGTAGCAGCCTACCACCAGCTTTTCATGGTGCATAATAACTGTCAAGGTTCTATACCTAATCCTGTTTATTAGGATACACAGTACACCCAGATAAATTATCATGTTTAGATGCAGACAAAATTTCAAACAAACTTCACAGGAAGCAAAAAAAAAAAAAGCTGTCCAAAGTAAAGAAAAACTAAGGGTAATTATTTTCTTTATACTTCATTGGAAAATACTTATTTGCCCAATATCATCATGATCATAGAAAGCCTTAGATCTTACAGAAATAAGAAAGAAAATAGATAACCGACCAAAATAACTCGCCCAGCATTTGAGGATTCACCGTCGCGGCCCGCTGCAGCTGACTCCAAGATATTATAAAGAGGAGCAAGTGCCCCCTCTCCCGCAACCTCGAGAACATTGCAGCTCCCAAGAACAAGGCCTTTTGGCAATCCTTTCTTCTGCATATACCCCTTCAGATTTCTTACAATTGTTTCTGTTGGGTTCTCTGACACCCCATGAAATTGTTTGAATCCAGTAACATGAATTGTTGTCACTGAAGTCCCTTCTGAACCCATTTATCGATAATATTAACTATGCTTGACAGTGTATTTTTTATTCGCAACTTGGTTATAAATGAAAAAAAATCTGTTCCAGCAAATAAAGGAGGAAATCTTAGTATAGCAGTACAAAAATTGTAGTATAGAAATGATATCAAAGAAAAAAATATCATCTGAGAACAGATTGCATTCTCTCAAGCAATAAAACCAAAATGGAGGAGGAATTGGTACACCAGGCTATCTGAAAGGGTAAAAACATTGTTGCCAAGATTGTAAAAAAGAAGGGTCCCAGGTAAACATATAAGTAAAGTGATGGAAAAATATCATTAGAAGAGAAATTTTTTATAAAAAAAAAAAATCCATCATATAAGAATTAAGAATTGCTGAAAGTAATACCAATCATAAAATTCAAGATGTCAGAGGACAGGAAGAACAAGCTAAAATAAGTTTCCCTCACAAGAAAAAAAGAAGAAGATAAATTGTTACCAAAGCCACAATATTTTTCCAAGAAAGGGCTCACTAAGACCATAATCAAAATCTGAAATTGAATTAGTATGTAAGCCTGGCTACACAATAACAGAGCCCAAATTAAGGGATGGCCATTTGAAACCCAGGAATTATTATGCATAATTTTTATCATAGGATGAAAACCCAATCCAGAACAAGAATAACTGAAGAGGACCATAGCCAAAAAATTTCCAAATAATCAGAACGATCCACCGCCCACTGGAATGATGAACCAAATTAGTCCAATGAAAGATCCCAATACCCAAAATTCAAGAAAAAGAAGGCATGAAACAGAACAATTAGCAGCAAAACAACATATAAAAGATGAAAGCTCTCACCTTTCACGATTCAGATGACGGGAAAGAGGTTGGGGGGGAGGGGGTTGGCTGTCAAGGAAGTGAATCCTTTTCAAAGAGATTGGCTTGGTGGGATGATGAGGATAGAGCTTAGAACTGATATATACTATGATGACGGAGGAAAGCAATAATATAAAAGGGAAAGAGATAGAGATGGTAGTGGCTGTGGGCCTCTGCTAGAGACCATTGTAATTGTAAAAAATGATTAATGGATCTTAATAATATAGAAAAGTAAAAAGATGAGGAGAACGGTACAAAACATCCTTTGAGTCAAGTGACTGTTTGGATGACTCCTTTGCTTTATTACTTCCTTTATTTCCTTTCTAGATTTTTTTTTTCATTTTTTATATTTTATGCAAGATTTCTTAGCTTAACTTTAATGAGCATTGATGATTTTACTTCTTTTTTTCTTCACAATGGTTTAATTCTCAGAGGTAGGAGAAGGAGAGTTCTTCAAACAATACAACAGCCAATACTTCATACTCCGTATGTAGCCAGCTGGATTGTGACCTATGCGGCTCATCATTTCGATGGTTTTCTCTACAAGAATTACGTGTTTGTTTTATTTTTTTGTGCCATATTTTTTTTCTAATTTTGTTAACTGTATTCATACTCGTCGTGTGTGATGCGTTATTGAACCTATAAAAAAAGAAAAATTCTATGCGCCATTGAGTGGGTTAGGTTTCAATGGCACCACAGCTACATATATATATATATATATATATATATATATTTTGTGGGGATGCCAATCTAACCACCTTGTTTGCCCACCTACCTCACATCATGCGCCTACAATTCTACACCACATAGTTATTTGATCTCATCTCTCTAATTAAAAAGCTAACACCTATAAATAAATCCAACAGGCCATCAATAATTACGTGTCAAAACTGGTCTCTATTATGACCACTACAAGTTGATTATTTGACAACCAACGTAGGCACGACCTTTTTTATTATTTTCTATCTGTTGACGTGAACTTCACGTTGTTGGGAGGAATAATGCAACTGCTTTCTGGACTTTGGAGGACATGATTGTACACCACGTAGGTTCCCATCCGATGTGGCATGAGAGGATTGGGACTGGAGATTTCATAAGGCAGTGGCATCAATGCCACGTTGTATGGAATTGAAAAGAGGGAAATATAGCGGTGCGGCGTATATAAAATTTTTCTTTATTTCATGTCATGGATTACAAGGGATTAGAAGGGCGCCAGTTTTTGGACCCATGGATTATGACGATGGAATTGGGCCAAAAGGCTCGTGGTTGCAAGCTTACATTACCGCTCTTTGATCATGATGGAATTGATCGCGACTGAGAGAGAAATATTTGTTCTTTTTAGAAATTTCTGGCCAAAAGCTCGTGCAGCAGGAGATTCAATGATGACATCACAAACAACTTTATTAGGTGCTTTATTAGGGGCGGCTTGCGTAGCTCAAGATGGTTGTATGTAGTTTGAAAAATATCAAGAACTATATCAAATTGCACCAATTTATTTAAACCCATGTCCACATCGGACAATATCATGCTCCATTGGACAAAACACAAAGCTAGCTAGCCTGCATTATTTTAATTACATGTGTTGCACTTGCAAGAAAAACTAATGGAGAATCAAATACGGGACCTAATCTTTCAATAGTAAAAATGACTCCATGAAAATCTTATCTCATACATTAAAGGAGGGTGTAGAGCATTCTTAGTGCTTTCATCTCTACAGGCCCCTTCTTCTCTTCTGGTTTGCCACATCATCGTGTCCATATGTCTCCGCACACGAATCCTCACATACTTCTCCGTTCAAGCTCCGACGTCAGTATCCCCTAATCTACATATGTTATTAGCCAGATTCATTCTGATACCATTTGAAATAATCCAAGACTTCACCCAAAATGCTACTCGGAAGGTATTATTTAGATTTTTTCATTCTGTATATATATCTAAGATCTTTTCGGCGAATAACCGATGTGAGACTAAACACACGCTTGTACACAGGTTCTCACAAGAAGTTCGTTGCGCTATGAGGTTCGCCAGCCTGCCCATCTGTGTGCTCCATGAACTAAAAAGAAACAAAAAAAAAAAATGTTAATCCTCCGCCTTCCTTTCAAAGCAGAACTATTTAGATTTAAAAAAATAGTGCATCTAGAAACCCTGCAAGCACATCATCATTAAAAGTCGAAGTATCGTATCGGATCTAAAAACTAAGTACATGAGATCAAAGCAAAACATGCAACTTCGTCTAAAAAAAAGTGGGGGCTCACGAGGTTGGATGAGCAGCACTTAATTCCATTCATACCTTCCTCAGTCAATCAAGTGTACCATAAAGCTATATATCAAACCTCCATTGGAGGAAAGGAGGAAAACCCCTGGGTTGTTATACTCAAGTGACGAGAATAGGGAGCAACAGTCCAAGTCTCTGTCTTGGCCTTGTAAGTCTCCTGCCTAATAAAGAATGGTCATCAAGCATACTAAACCTATCGCCTTGGCTATTTAACATCATCGGAAAGAGTGTTGTGGCCCATACAATTCCCGACATCCTCTCCAAACCCCTCTGGGGGTGTTTGGTAACCCCAACAGAATCACCACGGTGATCTAAATTTCCGATGATCTAAATGCTGGGGTGATTCGATCCCCGGTGATCTAAGATCAATATGTTTGGTAGGCCATGGTCCAGTGATTAAAAATTTCCGGATATCCATGAATAACTTGTTTGGTATGATATGGAGATCCAAGATCACCGACTACATAATACCATAGGATCACTATCCTGGGGTGATCTTGAATTTCCGACTTCAAAGACGGATATCCCATCACCGAGTTGGGCGGTAAGTTGAGAAGTGGAGGTGATTTAGGATCACCGCCACGTAGGATCATCGTGGTGTAGCCAAATACGGTGATCTCATCATCTTCATCCACATCACCGTTGATTCTAGGATGTTCGTCACATACCAAATGCTCCTCTAAGCTTTCGATTACCTTCCCCTCTATTCTTTTTTTTTTTTTTTCCTCAGATAGGTCCATGTGGGTGGCTACTGTCAAGACTCAAGAGTCACAGCCTTCCAATCCCACTTCTGATTTTTTGAAAAGCTAGTAGAGAAAAGGAGAGTATAGATGGTGTGACACGCATCACTCAAGGAGGTGTGACCTTTTTTTTAATAAAAAATATATGAATTTCATAGTGATTTGTCTTCAAGGTGATATTGTGATGTTTTTTTACCAGGTAAAAGAAGAAGAAAAATTACTGGTGAGAAGAGTAGACAGTGGCACACACGTTGCTCAAAATGGCTTTTTTTTATATGAAAAAATTTCAATAAATTTCACTTCAGCAATGGTGAAACTATTTTTTTAACCGATAAAAAAATTTGAGCAGCAGATGGAGAATCTTTTTATTTTTGGACAGATTTTTGAAAAAAAAACAAAAGATGAAAAAAATTTAAAACAAAACCACTAAGTCTTCAACCTTCCTTTCAAATCAGGATTAATTAGATTTAAACAAAATAAAATGTAATCCCATCCGAAAAGGATGGGTCACATGTATTAGTAGCGGATCTTGTCTTTCTGGCGTTGATACAAGAGGGATCAGTGATTGAGGATTCGACGGTGAGTGATGGTGGGAAAAGACAAGAGGGGGCAGAGAGAGACGAGCTGATAGTGAGGGATGGTGATTACCCTATCATTCCGGCTTAGATGGAGAAAATGAACCGAAAAATATAGTGAAAATGGTGAAGGAAATTGAGAGGGACCAAGCAAGGCTGCAAATAAGTCCGGTTGACCTATGACCTGACTTGACTCAACTTGCTTAGACTCGACCTAATATGTTTTAGAGAACCCGTAGGGCCGGGTCGGATCCTAAAATTGGATACGTTCTATTTTCCGAGTTGGATCTAGGAACACTGAATTTAGACCCGACCTGTTCTGCCCCATTTGAAATTTAGATAATTTTATATTTTCAATCTTATGATCCAATCCGACCTAACCCGAATATATAAAATTGTTTGGGCCTGCAGGCCGCAACCCACAGGAGTGCAAACAAATTCTGAAGCCATGAATGGGTTGATCCGAACGGAACCTAAATTTTTTAGATTGGGTCCGAGTTAACATGGACCCGATCCGACCCAAATGATCCGTTGGGTCAAAAATTATAATAGTGGCCTGACCCGACCCTCTATTGGGTTGGATTTGGGTCTAAAATTAGAACCCGAATAAAAAACCGTATTGGATAAAGTTACTCATGACTCAATCCAACTCAACCCATTTGCACCCCTAGGAGGAAAGCAGGATGAATATATCAACTGCGATAGTGGTGGAGAAGCCAAAATAGGAGCATGCAGAGCTGGACGTTGTTGTCATTGTTCTATCACAACTCTAGCATGTTGGAGAGCGGCCGAAAAAAAGGTAGGTTGTGCAAATAGCTGAGCAATGGAGGAGAAGGCTGTCGGATCTAGGTGAACGGCATAGGATCTTCGTGGAAAAAAGGGCTGAATGGCCTATGGTTCCCATTAAAGCCTTCTAGGCCTAGGCCAGAGCTTTCTACAATGAGAATCTCGATGGAGTATTGGTAGAGAAGAGGTGGCCATGGCAAATTGGCAAGTGAGGAAAGAGGAAGGTCGGGGTTTCGGAGGAGGAACAATGGAGCGGCCTAGGGCTTCTAGTCTATTTTCTTTTGAGGGAGCGAGACGCTCCTCTGCGTTTGAGTGGGGCACGCATCGGCCAATGGGTATTGCTCTTCTTCTTCTTCTTCTTTTTTCTAATGTTTGCATAAAAAAAGAAAAAGCATTTGACAATCATAATTTTTTTATGCAAGCATACCGGCATATTTTTTTTATGAGGTTGCTCGCATAAAAAAAGACGTAGATCTTTTTTGTTCTTTTTATGCGGACATCCTCATATTTATTTTTATGCATAAAAAACTCAAAAAAATATATTTAAAAAATCCTAAAAATAAATTAAGAAAGGTAAGATCAATAAAAAATATAGATAAATAATAAAAAAATATAGTATTAATTTAGAGCCTGCATTGCAATGCGACTTTCTTGCTAGTTTTCAGCCCTCTTTTGCTTGCCTGCTCCATTTTAATCTTATAAAAAAATATTTTCTATCCTATTAAAATAGGTAGATAGATTAAGCTCCTTTTACATAAAGAAGGCATTTACTCCTATTAAATCAATAATCAATAATCAATCATCCGGAATGAAAAATCCACATAACTAATAATGATTTATACTACTAAAAATATCTAAAAATAAAAAATAAATCAAATAGATTAAAAAACTAATGATAATACATTAAAAAAAATATAGTAACATCCCTTCAAATTTGTCGATGTAAAACTGATCCCTCTATCTTGAAAAAGTCTTAAAGTGGTCCTCCAACTTATTTTTTTCGTTACAATCTCATCCTTTCATTCAATTTAATTAAATGGATTTTACTAAAAAACTTCAAAGATTGTCTAAATACCTTTGGCATCTAAAGTGAAAATGGATAATGGGAAGTGGGATATTGTCGAACACTTGGCGGGCGGCATCGAGGAGCCCGCAGCGGGCGAAGGCGGAGGCAAGAACGGTGCAGAGGACGAGGTCCGGCTGGGGGAGGCCGGAGAGGAGGAGGAAGGCGTGAAGGCAACTTGACTGGGACGACGACGGTTTCATCACCAGTTCACCACCGCCGAGCTCGGCCAAACCAAGGCGCAAGCTTGGCCACACCCTCACCGCAAAGGAGCTCGTCGGGGTATCAGCTTCGACGAGTTCTCACAACCCATCACTCCTGCCACCTTCGACAATTCCCAGGCTCGATCCTTTGACCTCTTCCGGTAGGCCTCCATTCCATGACGTCTCCATCATGCTTCCTTTATTTCACTTTTCCTCTCTGTGCATGCATGTAAATGGAGTTTGATTGCCCGGGTTTTGAAACGAGAATTTGAGCGGAATCAGTGAGAATGGGCACTGGAGTTTGATTGCATGGTTTTACAAGTCTATTTCTTATCAAAAGCAGCATGTGGGTGCTTCAGAGTCTTGTATGTCTTGCTCGTGAGGGAAGAAAAATGAGTTAGTTTGTTCTTCTTCTTGTTGATGCTGAGTTCTATCCTATGATAGTTAGTATCAGTATGGTTGGAAAACTAATATCGCACCCCAATAAAGGGTTACCGGTGCACATGTTTAGTTCCACATTGATTATTCGCTAAAAAAAATTTAGATACTTATACAGAAATAAAAAGCTAAAAAATTATCTTTCGACTAATTTTTCTACATAAAATTTTGAATTGTGACAAATGGTATCATAACAAACTCGACGCAGCGTTTATAAAATATTAAACATTCTTGCTAATTAAAGTAGAATAAATTGTGCAATCATTTTGAATACAATTGAATTTAAATTTACCGTTTTATTTCATAAGGAGCCTAAGATAGACATTTTGACAGCCGAGTCCAAATGTATTTTGGTCTTGAGAGATGCACCATATTTCTCCTGTCCAAAATGTTCTTAAGCTTGTAGCTCAATGATATACCCTCCGAGCTTATAATTAGAGGGTAAGGTTCGAAACTCCAAAGGTGTTATTCATTTAAAAAAAGAAAACAGAACCTGAGAGATGTTATCCGTCAGGCATTTCAGCCCTCATTTGAGTCTTGTTTGTGTTAGGCTCTATGAGTGGCTTCGGCCTGTTATATATCAGAGATGGAGAGAGAGAGAGAGAGAGAGAGAGAGAGAGAGAGAGAGAGAGAGAATAAGTTCAGAAATCAAAATGAATAATGCATCATACAATCTTACATATCAAGAAGGAAAATCTTGAGACTGATCTAGTTTTCCATTGGAGTTACTAAGAATGAAATCCGAGACATTGAGGCTGGTTCTATCCAATTACCAGACATTCAAATGAATATCACTCAATTCAAGGTCTATCCATTCTCGCAATGGCTCAAATTTAACCACTTACATTATGAATCATAATTATAATATTAAATCTTATTATTTCTTTTATTGTAATTTAAATATTTAGATACAAAATTTTATTTCTTTGGATTTCATATTTTGAATAATTACCAAAAAGCTATCCAACTTTCCACCACATTTCTAAGCAGAGGTGGCAAAACTCAACCCAAAGCCACCAACCCATATGAACCTATCTGAAATAAACAAGTTCAGGTTGATTGTTCTTTAATTCGGGCAGGAAAAAATCAATCAAAAATAACTATTAGGTTTCACTCCTTAACCTGATGGATCATCTAAGTCGAACTAGCTGGAAATTAATCGGCTCCCAAACCTAAGAACCATGTGGAAGATAACTTACTAACTAAATATAGTCTGTTTTTGTTTGTTGATTTACCTTTTAGTTATATATATGATGGATGAATAAAAATTTAAATGGATTGATGGGTAGGTCAGATTTATGTAAATAAATTGGTGGGGTACGGTCCACATTTTCCAGCTTGATTATTAATGGATCAAGAATGGATTGGGAGTTTTTTTTAATCCAGATTTGCTTCGACCTTACCTATTGCAACAATTGCCACGCTATCTCCAAGGTAATACATGTTTTGATTTTTTGTTTCCCTCTTTCTTTTCTTTTTTTGTTTTTTGTTTCCCTCTTTAACAGCCTTCTTCTTTTCTTTTCTTTTCTCTTCTTTTTTTTTGGTCAAAACGGCAAATTATATAGCTCTAAAGTGAGTATATCCTGCCATATCACGAGAAAGTAAAGAGTACAAAAAGGAGGGAATATCTCCTATAGATGTTCAAAGGAACTCTTTAGAGTGCCGGGCGACGAAGGAGACGATCCAGTCTGCTGCCCTGTTCGTCTTCCGAAATACGTGTGCTATCTGGAAGCCACCCAGAAGCATCCACTCGGCACCGAGACTCTTCTCGCATATGACAACTCCTCCCAAGCAGCCCGAAGCTCTGCCCCTACAACTGTAAGTCCCGGCGTGCGCTGATCCCCAGCTGCCATCAGCCTGCCTCAGGAGTCTATGATCACAAATCCAACACCTCCAGAAGCACCATCCACCGGCATGCTCCCGTCGAAATTCACTTTGAGAAAATTTTCTTGGCTTTCTCGATCATCCTGTCTCTTCTTCTACATCCATTTTAATCTGGCTCTAGCTCTCTTCCCCATCTCACCGACCACGGGCCACTTGCCGTTGACTCCATCGCCACCTCCATGATACCCAAAAACATTGATCCGTTAAACTTATCGGCTCTAGTGTTTTTATATCCAAACCCGGTTGTTTTGTGATTATCGGGCCGGATTGTCGTTATTGGATCTCCCCAAGCCCTCTAGTCCGATCACGTGCCGATCACGTGCTTCCCCCCCTCCTCTACTGCAACCCGACCTCTTCACCTCCCCTTCTCCACTCTTCGCTTCGGCCGCCCTCGCCGCCGCCCCGATTCTCGAGGTAATCCCTTTTCTTCTCACTTAGAACTGTGCTTTTGCGATCGTAACAAATCGATTCTTGATCGGATTCCGTTGATATAATCTCACAAAATGAAATCTTGGTCCAAAATCTAGTCTATGACTCGATGTTCTTTGCCTTCTTGATCGAATTCTTGGTATTTTTTCTGAGTGTTCATGATAAATATCTGAATCAAGACATGTATTGATTGGAATTTAGTCACTGTTAGGGTTTTTATAGGTTCTTCGATTATTTAAGGTAGGACTTATGATTGATTGTGATGATTAAATGGCGAATGTTTGATCTCGCAGTGGTTGTTTGCAAGGTTAAGAAGAAAAGGAGATGCCTACGCTGCAGGCAGCATTGCCCCCTGAGATTGCTGATAATGTGATCAGAGTAAGAACTCTGCCTCATTTTTTTTTCCCTCATTCGAGAACTGGAAAAGATTCCTTGATCAGTAGTCTTAAGATTAACTCTTTTTTCTTTCTTGTAGTTGTATCGCGAGTGCCTAAGAAGAGCTCGCTTCATTGGTCATCAGGTTTTTCTTCCCATCTCCTGTTTCTTTTCTTTTCTTGTTTTCCAAGTTTTGGCCTTCTCCCTCTCTTATGATTCATGAAACATGGTTACGACTAAAAAATTGGTTCCCCGTGATAATGAATAATGGCAACCAAGCATCTAAATTATAAATGTTGTTGTGTAGATTGTGGAGCCGACTGATTTCTTTTGTGTGGGAATTAGGTGGTTGGGAGTGGGGCGTGTATATTGTTATATTCAAGATTCCATCTGCTTTCAGTTCACCAAGTAGTGTTGCATTACAAAGAGTAACTTATATCATATTAACATAAAGTAGTATGTTATTGAGCAGAAAACTTAGGGCTTGATGGTATATTAGTTCTAACGTAATCTGATTGCTTTGCTTGCACTATCTCAATTGGGTCAGCATGTGTTTTACTTTTTCAAACTAGTAAATTGGTACATGCAAATGCACATCTTGAAAGGGAAAAAGAAAATATACCTTATGATAAAAAATGCTTATTATATTTGCATTGAAGTGGGTAGGACTTTCGATTCTGTATTAATATCTGGCCTTAGAAAACAATACCTTTCTATTAAGAATGAAAGGAAGATACCACACTAATTTGAAAAAGATAAGTAAAACAAAGGATTTGTGTTAATAAACATGGAAAATTAAAATAGAAAAGAATCAATGGAGAGTTAAAATGTGGGTAGAAGTTAAATCTAAAGGATATATTTTAATTGAAGATCAGACATGTATGTCAATAATAAGTTGAAACTAACGTATGAACTAATTTAATGTGGATCATCAACATGGAGAAGTGAAGAGAGATGAAAGTGCAACCACAAGTATCCAGACTATCCAAAAGTATTATATGTGACCCTCTGCATGATATTATTCTTTTTTTTCTAAAAGAATATTGGAATCAAGGTCTGTTGTGTCGAAACCGGGGCCCGAACTAGTTGCCCGGCAGCATGGATCGGTATGCCTTCATACCATTCTATGCCGGGCCCGTTCTGATACAATAGAGGAGGCAGGGGAGAGGGAGAACGAGAGAGAGAAAAAGAGAGAGAGAAGGGAGAGAGAGGGAGGGAGAGAAAAGAAGGGTGGTGGAGGCCAACGAGCCGTACGGAGGAGGGGCCCCGCTTCTGGGTCCTCTGTTTCGTTCGAAACAGGAAGAAAACAAGGGTCTTGGAGGGGACTCCTTTTTTATTTTGTGATTTTTAAGTGAAGTTGGCAAATCGCGTTGCCAACTTCACTTACAAATCGTGAAATAAAAAAGGGCGAAATAGGGAACCCGGAGGCGGAGCCCCTCCTCCGCCTCCTCTGCACGGCTCGCCGGCCTCCGCAGCCCTCCACCAGCCGGCCTCCACCGCTCTCTCTCTTCCTTCCTCTCCCTTTCCCTCCCCCCTCTCTCTTTTTCTCTCTTTCCTTCTCCCCCTCTGTCAACATCTTTCATTTCAATTGACAAAACCATCCCGTTCCGTCTCCGGTACGGCTCGGTACGCCTCGGGATGCCTGAAACTGTCCGGTTCGGAATGGTTCTACCGACCATAATTGGAACCATGGACCATGTGGTGATTGCAAGGATATTATCTTCTTGGTTAGTTTATAATTTTGGTCCGTTGGGTCACATGATCTGCTAGGTTTCTTGAATAATATTTTGAGAGTGGAGCAGAGAGTTTCTCAGAGAAAAATCAATCCTCATGGAAAGTTTCTTATTAGATTTCTTACAATCTGCTATTCTGATTTGGGTCATGCATTATCATTGGTTTTTTTAAACAATGGTTAGGATTAATTTAACAAAATTGATATGTTGTATTTTAAAAACTAAACCATCGAGTCTGATATTGATAAAAAAAATTCTGCTTTGAGTACAGTCCAGATTAAATTAGGAGACTAATTTTGCGACTTCAGTAGTCAAAATTAACTCAAAAGAAAAATCAAAGGTTGTAATAAGTTGTGTTTTAAAAAGTGACCCTTTGAGTACCTTACTAATAAATTTTTTTTTTTTTGCTGCGAGTAGAGTACATATTAAATTAGGTGACTAATTTTGTGACTTCAGTGGCTGAGATTAACTCAAGAAAAATAAAAGACTGTGTTTTCCTCTGAACAGAAATTATTGGCACTTTTATATGTGATATAGTTATTATGCTTTGTTGTTATAAGTTAATAAAGGCTTCCTACTTCAAGCTTATAGAAATCATAGGTCAGATGGGCATTAGTTAAAGAAACTACCAGTAGGGCTGCAAATGATCCAGCTGCTCATGTGCAGCTTGGGCTCACCTTGACATCAACTTGGTTCAAGCTCAGTTGAGTCAGAAATGAGTGGAGCTAGAACAGATTTCAAAGCTTTGCTTGACTAAAACTTGGCCTAGAGATTAGGGGGGGCCGAGCTTGAACAGGTTTTCTTGAGCTCAATACGAGTTCGATCCAAGCTCGAGCAGCTTATTTATTTTCCAAGTTGAGCCCGAGCAGCCTGCTACTTGGCTCCACTCAGCTCGTTTGCACTCCTAACTACTAGATTGTTGCTTTGGATGGATTATAGCAGCAATGTGTATGGCACCTGATAAAGTTTGACAACCACTTCTTGATGTTTGGTTAATAATAAACATTTTATGATGTTGAATTATCCTTAGGGTATTTAGATACTTGTGTCATTCACAAACAAACAAGGATGCAAAATAGTGGCACAAAAGGTCCTTCCCTTACTAAGAACAGCGAGATTTTACAAGTGTATACTTTATTGTGGTGTATTTTCACATAACTATTTGTTAATTAAACGCCAAGCTTATATTTCCATGAGTACTTATTGTTCGAGATGTTGATGGAAACGATTTTGGGCACCATATTATTTTGAAAATGGTAGCATGTAGTCACATAAATCATCTCATTCACTTCCTTTATCAGAGCTACCTGCACCATCGTAGTTAGCTTCGCTTGTTCTATCCATTCCCATTAGGGAGAAATTCATTCGGTTGAGTGATATTAATGATATGAGATATTTCATACTTCTATCATGAAATCCCTATGCAGTCAGAATAGCATCATTACCTGCCAAATTACATTATCAGGTAATTGGAGATGAATGGGATTTACATGAATTTTGATTGTGGTTCAAGAAATATAGACCTAACAAAGTTAGAATTTACCAAAATATACATAACTATTAAAGATTCAGAAATTGACCATGACATTGAAGGATTCAAAAGGATGAGGTAACTTGCTAATGAGTATACCTTGTGTTCAGTCATGTGTCAACAGATACACCACTGCCTGCAATTAATTGCATGGACTAGCACATGAAAACTTGGTAAAGACTACTGAATTCGTTCGAAACAAGAACTGTTTATGAAGTTCATCTTTTTGTCAAAGAGGATTGGAGGGAACTTTTGGCTTAGGTATGTTCTCGAGGAGATATAGTTTCATGGATCAATGGGCACATTTTTTTAAGCTGGATTTTTATGCTTTTGAAATGCCGCATCAGAAGCCCATTTGTAGCTACTGCTATAGCTGTGTCAGAACAGTTTGTTTTGAAGCATCATTCTTGAATAGTATTGCATGGTTATCAGTTGCCATTGCATACATGTTGGATATCGAAATAGTCTTTTTTTTCTTTTTTTTGGGTTAAATGTATGTGTTTAGTCCCACATCGGTTATTCGCCGAGGAGATCTTGGGTACTTATACAGAAATAAGGAATCCAAAAAATACCTTCTGGATAGCCTTTTTGGGTGAGGTCCTAAGTTGTTACAAATAGTATCAGAGCAAACTCGGCCAATAGCCTATGTGGACTAAGAGATACTGCAATACAAGTTCGTGAAGGTTGATCACGAGCCGATCGTGGTGCTTGTGATTAGATTTAAATGCATTTAAATCCTTAGCCTGACAAGGACGTCAGGACTTGAACGGGGGAAATATATGAGGACCCGTGCGGGCGTGTGTTTAGTCCCGCATCGATTATTCGCCAAGAAAATCTTGGATACTTATACAGAAATAAGGAACCCAAAAAAAATACCTTTCGTCTAGCCTTTTCGGGTGAGGTCCTAGGTTGTTACAACATGGGTGGATGAAGGGTATAGATAGCTATTAAAGCTCTTAGTTTCCAACTTTTGTTCATATCAGTCAGTTTGTAACACATAATTGCTAGTGAGTTCATTTAACAACTAAATACATGTAGTTTATAATAGCTAATTCTGTGTTCTGACTGCAGTGAACTTTTTTTCCTAATACCATTTCCTTCAACCAGCCAAACAACAAATATCAGAGAGAACCTAAGAGAAAGTCTCACCAGGATTGCCTGCAGCATTTTTCAATTCCCACAATTTTTTGTAATACTACAGTAATTGCCTATACATCCAAACTGGATAATTGTAGTTTAATGTTCATAGGAAAATCTTATTCTTATAGGACAATACAGGAGAGCAGCAGACTTAAGTAGCTCATTATCTGATGGATTGTCAATTGATTGAGTATTGAAACAAATTGTTGCTTTAGTTGTATACGGTGTAATTAGCAACCTTTATCCTATCTATAGGGTGCTACCAATGAGTTGGCTTGGGTTTGGAAAAATAGTTACATATAAATCTACAAATGGAAATCAAAAAGGCACATTCAGCCATCTCAGAAGTTATTTT
The DNA here is from genome assembly GCF_009389715.1 of Phoenix dactylifera. Lineage (NCBI taxonomy): Eukaryota > Viridiplantae > Streptophyta > Magnoliopsida > Arecales > Arecaceae > Phoenix > Phoenix dactylifera. Next base: position 3,282,175 of record NC_052392.1, read on the forward strand.
TCCTATTCTTCAGTTCTTGTAAATTCTGCTTTATTCCTATCTGAGGTTGCATCCTCTGAAACAATTAGGATTTTTTAATAATTTCCTAGTGCTTGCCATTACTTCCTTCTGATATCTTGCTTCTTGCTTCTCTTTTTTCAACTATTTAAGTTATGAGTAAGGTTCCCTCCTCACTCCTCAGACTAGGTGTTGCATATGAGACATGCTTCTGAATTCATCATTTATCCACTTATAATTTTTTCCCCATGCGTTCTCTAATAATGTTTTAGGCAGCCTGCTCATGTATTTTTCATATTGTATGCCAAAAATAATTCCAGACTAAATGTTCAGGTATAATTATGGCTTGTTAATGTGAGAGTAGTGGACTTTTCTTGGGATAGTGCTGGCAATAATTCGGTGAAAACAAACTGAGGGAGAAGTGATTAGAACTATTATGTGATAGTCTTACATCGGATAGGTTAAGGACTCTAGTAGTGCTTATATACTAGCTTAAGCTTTCTGGTTGGATTTTAACATGCTACTAGAGCCCACGACCCCGCTTGCCTACTGATGCCTCCACATTCCCACTTACTAATTTTGCCCCTCTTCGAGCTCCATCCCCAGGGCTCAACATGTGAGAGGGGGTGTTGAGAACTGGTCCCACATCAGATAGGTTAAGGACTCTAGTGGTGCTTATATATTCATGGGTGTATCGACCTCCTAGCTTAAGCTTTTGGGTTGGACTTTGACAAGGCCCTTCCATATCTTTTTACTTTCCATTTAGCTTATGTCTAAAGTGCAATCAAAATCTGAAGCCTAATCTGTCAAGTAGCCCTCCTTTGTGGTCTTTGTGGAATATTGCTTGACAAAGTGTTTGTAAGCCATAATCGACACAAACATAGAATGCTTGGGTGAGCATATCATGCTTGGAAAGGCTTGAGTACGAGGTCCAGGAGTCGGATTGAGATGCAGAAAAGATAAACGATTTAACCTATTGTTGTCCCTTATGCAATAAGATATGGAAGTTGTAGACTGTGTTTTCTCTAAAAGTGTCCACTTTTTTAGTTTGCTGTGATAGTAATGTAATCTCATGCTTGGAGTAATGCCTAAACTAGTGATTTTATTCTCCTGCGTTTGTGGTGGCCAATGTATGACAAGCAAGAAATAAAATAAACTTTTATGCTTAAAGTTCATAAAGTGCAGCTCTTCAAAAGGATAACTGTTGAAGTCCAATTGTTTGGGTGGATTGTTCTATACTATAATAGCTAGTTGACTGGTATGAAATTCTTAAAATGGAGGTTACCTGCCATATTATGAAGTTTCTTTAAGCCTGACCATTTTCAAGATGACTGATAGTGACTCGAAGAAAAAAATTTATTAGATGGTTAAGTTGGATAAAAGGAATTTGGTCCATCTGTCTAAGTGAGCCAATCATTAAGAGAGAAGATCATTCTACCAACTTGCCAACTACCTTTCATTTCTTTTTACTATGAAGGAATCAAAGGAAAAACTCTTGATTAAAAGAAAATTAATTTAAGATAGGCAAGGAGGTAATTGTACCATAAAAACCATTGCCAAAATCAAGGTTTATGTTTATATTACTTTATTGCATACTAAAGCTCTATTGTTTACTATGTTTAGACTTAAAAGTTAGACATGCATTTGATTTGAAGTATTGGACAGTTCAGCTAGACTTTTTTTGATAAAAGGGAACCCAAACCTCAGCAAAATCTGAATCTAGGGAATTTACCACCAAGCCAGTTAGCCATAAGTAAATAGAGGAAATGTGATGGACAGTTGGAAGAAGCAGCAAAATTCTGATAACCAATGCAGGCAGCATGGGTCGAGTAGTCAGCTAGTTGAGTTTCTTCTCTGAACACATAGGATACGTGGAGACAAGGTCCGCTAAACCGGTACCGGAACCTGTACCGGTCAATGCCCGATACAGTTCGTTGATCGGTACAGTTTGGACCGGCACGCCCATTTTTTTAAATTTTCAAGAATATTTAATTGGTAATCACTCTTTTTAAACTTTTTCAATGATTTTAAGTCTAATTTGATGTTTTCTTGATTTGTTTTTGATTTGTTTTTATGTTTCTATGATTTCGGTTTAACCTAAATGATACATCTTATTGCTTTAAAATTATACAAATCATAAAATGAACAACATAAAATATTCTCAAATCAAATAGTGACGTAAAAATTAAAAAAATAATACAATCAATTACATACATTTAAAGTCCAACATACATACCGATATCTAAATCCTTCTGATTAGCCTGAATCGGTGTTATTTTTGGAGTATTTAGAAAGGGAAAGCAGCAGAAACGCTTTCAAATGCGGTTAGGAAGTCCACACATATCCAACAGCCACCTGATGCTTTAAAAGCATCAGGTGACAATCATTCAAGGAGGAACAGTGTCAACCCGATTTGAAACTGGGTTGACTCAGTGTGAAACGGTCTGTTTGCACGGAGTCTACACTGAACCGACCACCTACCGGCCGGTTCGGTAGGACTTTTGGCCGGTACGGGGCCGGAACCGAAAATATTAGTCGAACCGACCTGGTTTTGCACCGGGTCGGCTTGGCAGTGCCCGAACCGGGTGGTTTGGCCCAGTTCGGCAGACATTGCTTGGAGGGAATGTATAGATCTCTATAGCCTCATTATATCTTGAAGGAGAGGATTATCATGAGAGGAAGAAGTGGCATTCTTAATCCAAGCAATCACAATGGACGAATCTCCATCAAACCAAACATCACAATCATTGCAGGAGAAGGCAGCTTGACAAAGTCCTTGGATCCTCTCAATTGAGCTTTGGGCACATTGCATGAGGATAAATGAACAGCTCCTGCATAAATTATTTGATCCTCATTATCGCAAAGAATGTACCCAGCTCCAGCAGAGTGATTGTTTTTCAGACCATCAAAATTCACTTTGATAACAACACCAGGTGGTGGGTATTGCCAAGAAACTAAACATGGCGAAGAAGATTAGAGGCTCAAAGAGATAAAATGTCCTAGTTTTCCTAGTGTGGCATTTGTGTTGACAGTGTCAACTAGAAAAGCTACCTGTCATCACAAAAGATTGGTGCATCACCCATAAAAAGGAGATTGCTATTCATAGGTGGAAGGTGATATCCAACTTCCAGAGTCCAACAACTACTTTAAGACCTGGGCACATGTTTTGTAGCAGTTGGATGCATGAGACTTGCAGTAAGCTGCCTATGTGAAAAGATATATTTGATCACTTGGAATAGTTTTTTCAACTGCCCCAAATTCGGTACCGAGTACCGTGCTGATTAGATATGGGTGCGGTGTGGTACCGAACCGAGCCAGCCGTACTAGCACTCGGTGAGCATATGTGTACCAGTTCGCTACTACTTTATTTTTTTTTTTCATTTTTTTTATTTTGAAGATTATTTTGAGGTTTGCTGATCTTGAGTTATGATTTAAGGATGTTTTAATGTTGTTTGATTTCATATTGATCCCAAGAGACCATATGATTGCTCAATAGATGCAATTGTAATCATCAAACAACTATTTTAGCTCGGTAGGTAGATATATATTATTTTATGCTCTAGTTTTCATCATCTACATCTTTCTTTCAATCGTTACCTTCTTTTTGAACTCTTGCTTTTGATTTTTATTATTCTTCTCTTACTTTTAACTCTATTGGTTTTGCCTTCAGTTTATAGATTTACATAGGCTATATTAGCCTGATATATAGGTAGACATGACACCTAAAATTCTCGTTATGGTCTTGTTCATAGGCTTATGGATGCACCTCTCTATATCTCTATCTAATTGTTGCTGCCTGATTTACAATCAGTATCTACTAGAAAAGCATTGGTCTTTTTCTAATTTGCTTTTATATTGTGTTTAGTGCACGAGTTAGGGGTCATATTTTATATATGTACTCCAAGTTACAAAATATCTAAAAAATTAATTTCAATTCGAATTTTAATGTAAAACCCTTCTAGGATTACTACAAAATTTTGGCATAATATCTGTTGATTTTACCACTTTTTGGCATATATTAGGCATAAAAATGGGAAAAAAAGAGAAGAATGAAAAGAAAATACCTGATTTGGCTTGGCTTGAGGCTGAAAATCTGCAGTTCTTCCGCTTTCCTGAATTTTCTCCACAAAATCCACTTTCTTTTTGAAGGACAAAAAAGGAGAAGGCCACAAGATGCATTCTCCTCTATTATTAGGGTCGGTAAGGGGCCAAATCGCCCAAATCGCTCCAAACCATTTTGCTCGGTTCATGCTAGTTCGGGCCCCTTACTGACCCGACTTGCCTTTTCGACCCAATACTGCACCAATTCAGGTCAGTTTGGCATATCTTTTTGCTCGGTTCTGCTTGATTCATGCCAATTGGGCTTCTTACTGAACTGACCTGCATGTTCGACCCAATACTGCAAGGTTTTTAAATCACTTAGAATGGGCTTGTCCCAGTTTTCCCATAGAATGGGATGTGCCACCATGTGGCCTTGCCTGTTTCTCCTGTCTAGGGTTGTAGATCCATATTTAGTCATACCCATGCAGGATCTTTATCTGGCATGCATTTGTCTCTTTATGTCGGAATTTAGAATGCGACTTAAGCAGTGCTAGATTTGTTGCATTATCAATATTGGCTCAAATGCTCTTGGGGTCTACCTAACTTCACCACATTAAATCCTTGTAGTCTGATCTCCTCTAGTTTTTCCTCCATGCCTGTCAAAACTTTTTCATAGTAAAAATTGAGACATAATCAAATAAGGAATTAAAGAGGTTGTATTGGTTGATGCCAGCGCAGAAAGTTTTATAGGAAAGCGATGTCCTTGGACATATGAATGAGCTCCCTTGCCTCCACCACAGAAGCAATTGAGATTCAGTTGCCCTTTTCTACATTCTTCTCCACGTTGTTTGTTCTCCACTCCTTTGTGGTTGTTCTGCAGTTCAAACTGATTCCTGATTTTATGTAGGATGAGATGGGTTTACTCACCAGACTTAAGCTTGTTTGGATTTAAATATTTAGCACCCCTTTTCTTAATGTCCTACTATTCTAAGTGTTGCAGATGGTCATTATATAATAATTTTTTTTTTTTTTTTGCAGCAACACAACACTGAGCTTGTCGTTGGCATGGTGAGGCAGCAATTCAAGAAACACATGCATGAAACTGACCCTGAGAAGATACAGAAATTAAAGGATGAGTAAGTTGCTGCAGAACATCACTATTCCTTTTCCTAATTTTATTCTTTGCCACTGAAATTTGTGATACATTCTCTGTAGCGCTGCTAGAGGCCTTATCAATCACGTCCTTTATGAGTCCGAGAAGATGACGGGCCGCAAGTTTTCTGGTTCTAAATGATTGGCCAAAAAATTTGGCATGTTCCTTTATTAATCTCTGGGTGGGGATAGAGGTGCTTGGTCATAAATTTAATGTATCTTAAATGTTAAGTTCATATTCCAGTCTGAATAATGTAATTTTAAAGTGATAAACTTGCAAGAGTTAACAACTATGATAACTCAATTTGACTTGAAATTTGGTCAGTTCAGGTATGAAAGTACAACTTTATTCTTTGTGCCTGTCAGTTCAAGGTACTTTGCTAAATCTGCAATTTCTTAAGGGAAATTTATTTTCCTTGCTCTGTTTCCACGTCATTTATGATCAGGCCCATAGGGCAAAAATATTTACTTCTCGGTCCTTTGCTCTATTGCTGCATATCTTTTAGTCTCTGGCCTACCTCCAAGATAAGGTACAAATGGAAATATGGTATAACTATTTATGAAACTGGTACTCTGTATAACAGACATTAGATCAACTTGTAAGTGGGAGATTAAAATAAAGCCATGAAATAGTAGGTTCATCCAGTGTCTGTTCTCTCATACTGCCTTTGAAACTGCAAGAGTTAGCCCTGTTATGATCCTGTAGGCTTGGTCCTCCAAAATCCTGAACTCCTTTCATTTATGGGAAGGATTTGAACAATTCATTGAGACTCAAAATGTATGCATTCTCTTCGACCAATGGATACCAGAGTGTTGATTTCTTTCTTTTTTTTTTGTTAATCAGATCCTTACTGCAAGCGTGGTTACCAAAACATTGTGATCTCACTGCTGACATACAAACCAAAACCTCTGAGGATTCTGGGCAGACCTCTTTCCTTTTGATTCTATGCAACTCCATGTCAATCCAAAATCTCCCAATTCTAGGCCTTGATTGTACCTAAGTCCATTGACCTTCCTCTCCGCGCAACTACAAGCTGCAAGAGTTATATCTGCTGAAATTGTCAGTGGCCTTGGTCTGCCTAATGGTGTAAACTGAATTCCACTAAATAAATTCTAAATACAATTACCACAAAGGGCTCCAAGGGCTTAAATCCCACTGAAGCTCATTGCCATATTTTTCTCTGCAACCTCTCTGAAATCGGTGAACACTAATTATCTTAATGACTCTGTGTAAGGTACATAATAACTAAACAGGATTTGTTTTTCAGAGATCGCCATTCAATAGAACCTGTCGGATATTCAAATTTCCACCTAATCCATATCTGTAAGCCCTAAATCTGCTTTACGAGACTGGCACCACATTTAATTTTTGGTATTAGATTTTAGTATCTTTTTTTTTTAATGTTTTGGAGCTGGTATCTGCTGGAAGTGGACTTTTAGTTCGTTATTCTGTATCAATATTGGCATCGTATTTCTCCACGACCCCTTCATGCGTCATAATGGCTTTGTTGTTTCTCTTCATTTTATGAGCTTCTTAATGTTCTCAGTATTAGCTTTCTTTTGGTGCTCTTTTTGAACAAAGTCAACCCAAAGTAGCACGCAGTATGCATTTAATGAAGGCACTCAAGTATTCAACATTAGCATCTCTTGATGAAAAGATTTTTTTTTTTTTTTTCAACTTGAAATACCCAAAACTAGAAAAATTATGACACACCTGAAAGATCATAATTTAACAGAGAGGCAACCAAACAAAGAAGAGTGCTAAAGAGTCAGGAACAGTACTCTGCACTCATTGCTGGATTGCCTAGAGTTTTCCCAGTCGAAACTTTAATCTTAAACTGGGAGACTCCAATGTTAGTGGTTTTTCTCTAAAAAAAATTTGTTTGTTTCCAGAGTTTTTATTTATTATTTACAATGGGCATGCACATGTACATGGCTCCTAATAAAGATTTTAAATACTGGATAATTATTATGAACACTGAAAAGTTGGAAAATTAAGCTGCTTTTATAGTGTTGAGATTAGGATTAAAATTAAGATGCTAATGTTCTTTTGAAGGAGTGTTATGCTGAATGTTTTGATGTAATAGAGGGCTATTTTCTCGATCAGATCTCCATATTTTTGTGGATAAAATCAGATTTCCAGTTTCAATGCTACAAACTTGAATAATCACTCTCTCACACATGCATGCGCACACGCGCGCGCGCGCGCGCGCAGAGAGAGAGAGAGAGAGAGAGATGGTCAACTCTACTCCAATGATGACCTTGGAGAATCAAGAAAATTGTAAAAAGCTAGAAGAGACCCCTCGGGTTTTCAGAAGGTTCCCACTGCATTCAAGTCAATGACAGGAAAACTACAACTCCTACATTCAGAAGCCTTGGACACCCAGATCACTGATCCATTGGACACACATGAAGTATTCCCCATCAAGAGAGGCTTCTTTCCTTCTCTCATGTCCCAAAGAAACCACAACCACTGCTTTCTCCTACGCTGTCCCCTATTTTTTCAATGCACTGTGCTCTCAAAAGCCATAGTTTCTGTTGAAGAAAGCATCACGCACTTATTTTTGTATGGTGCCAGCTCTTCTTCTTTGTCGTCTTCAAACATGGGGATTCTCTTGAGCTCAATGTCTGGTAGGATGACAGAGTGTCTATAAAGCAATGCCTTCTCAACTCTCATCAGTATGTCGTCAAAAAGGAACTTATGATGTATAAGATGGTTGGTGGAATAAATAATAGTGATATGACAGAAGCATAATTCTATCATAGAATGCCTTGTGAAAAGGGTAGATGACATGGTCGTAAGCATCTCAAGCAGAGATACTGAGGCATCTTGAATTCTGGCTATGAATACTATTCCAAAATTATCAAACTAAATCCTTCCAGATGCTGTAGCTCTGAAATTGTGAGATGCTTAAGGAGGGCTGCTGGCTATGTTTTGGCCATCTTCCTGAACTGTTCAAGTTCTTGGTGTATTTCTAAGCGAACTTAACCTTATGTTTGATTTCATGCAACTTTTTCAGCAATTCATATTGGGAACATGGATGAGATGGCGAAGACTCACCGGGATGATGGGGATTGGATATCGAAAATAAGATTAGCATCAGTAACTTGTCAAGCCTTTTGTTCTATCAGTATCTGTTCTTTTACCTACCTCGAATTCTCCCTATGTTTCCTTTAAATCAGAAAAAGGAAAGTGATATAATTAATGTAGTAAACAAGGTTTTATCTAGTTCTTTTAGATGATTGCAAGAACACTTATTTCCTTTGATGCAAAGTTAGCCTTTTATATTTTATAACCAGATCTTATCGATCGGCAAAAGTTTGACTTCAGTTATTTGGGAGTGAATGTGCTGCAACTGGATGTGCATGAAAAGAATAACTTGGACCCAGATGAAATAAAACTGACCTGGATCATTTGGAAGCATGAATGTATGTCTATTTTCTTGCTGTTGAACATTTTTTAGATCTTTTTAGGGAATGTAATTTTTTGCACCAACGAAATTAACCTTGTAACCTGTATCTCAGGTCCAATAGGAATCCTTGTAAGCTAAAAATAAAGATAATTTTATGGATTTGTATGTTTAAAACATGAAATTCCTTGCTTCAATGAGTCCTTGTGACCAACATAATCACTTAAAGCACCAAGAGGGGATAATCATCATTCCTTCATAACCCTCATTACAGTACTCATTTCTAGTAATACCATTCGTCCACAACCTGCATAACTATCCTGGGTGACACCAGATAATTTGAGAACCACAATGACAACCAGAGGCCTTACTTGGATGATGGAACTTAGGTTTTGTTGCGGGGTTTCACCTCGGCAGCAGCCCACACACCAGCCGAGCAGAGAAAGCATCTGCGTCCCTCTCGAGGTATTGTCCGCTCTGGGATTGCCGCTTCGGGTCTCCGGGAGGTCGCCCAGGGTCTTTGCCCAATGACAGTCCCGAGCCCTAACGGCGCGGGGGTCTGCGGAGGTACTACCCCTACCCTCACGGTTTTGTCCTACAAAAGGGCCCTCGGTAAGGAGAGGTTATTGAGCCCCCCATTTAAGGCACAGATCTTTCCGCTGATTAGCCGATGTGGGACTAAACTGGGAACCCCATCCCACAACACAGCCCTCCCAGCGGGAAGGTCTGTGCGTGGCCGGGGCCCTTCCTCTAGCGCCAACTGTTGCGGGGTTTCACCCCGGCAGCAGCCCACACACCAGCCGAGCAGGGAAAGCATCTGCGTCCCTCCCGAGGTATTGTCCACTCTGGGATTGCCGCTTCGGGTCTCCGGGAGGTCGCCCAAGGTCTTTGCCCAATGACAGTTCCGAGCCCTAACGGCGCGGGGGTCCGCGGAGGTACTACCCCTACCCTCACGGTTTTGTCCTACAAAAGGGCCCTCGGTAAGAAGAGGTTATTGAGCCCCCCATTTAAGGCACAGATCTTTCCGCTGATTAGCCGATGTGGGACTAAACTGGGAATCCCATCCCACAACAGGTTTGATATTGGAAATCATGCCAATCTATTAGCTTAGTGACAAGAATGTGCTACTTGGTTACTGATGTGAGAATTAAAGTGACAACTGCAAAAGGATTTTGCTCGTAACATTCAAGCTCGTTTGTTCATTGGATAAACTTGATAAATTGAGGGTTTCTAGAAGTGCACTTGGTTTTGGTACCGTGATGGTAAAATTTTGAAGCCTGTACATGCAATACCTGCATTTTTATTTTGATACGATAAAATTACATCTTCTAGAAAAATTTACATCATGGAAAAAGGAAGGGAGATTTCACGGATTAATGTTTTTATGCTTGAATTTAAATGGCCATCATAATTCATTCTTAGGCTCTTGTTGTTTCATCATTGTATGACCAACTAGAAATTCAACACCTTACACAGATGGAATAAGACTTGCTGATCTATGTTCAATAAAATGTCAACACAACATCTTCATAATTAAAGACAAACACAGAACAGGCGAAGCACGGATGGAGGAAACTTGTGAAGTAATTTTTTTATATATATAGACAAAGAAAACTATATGCTGAATCGAAAACGATTCTTGTACTATTAGGGCAATTCCAATATTACAAGAAGCTCCCCTACTCGGAGGATAGCAGGAAAAATGGAGGCTAGAGATTTTACACAATGCATTGCAGTCTACAGCAGCCAACATGGTGAAATAGAAAGTGGTAATATTTTATCCAGCAGAGGCACAAGCATAGTTATATGAACATATCAGCAACATTGAAAACAACCAGAGAGAAAGACACTGTAAATCCATTCCCTCTTAACTACTTTGAAATGGAGCCCCGAGCACCCTCTCCCAACTTAGATGGTCTGATTTCACCTGTTCTTGGACTAAATGGCCCTCTTCCACCGAGACGAGGACTATGCTCCTGTCTGAGTTCACTCACACGGGGGCTAGATGCCTTCTCTGATAACCGGGGGCTATGAATGCTCTTGATTTCAGTGACTGGTGTTCCACTTGAACTTGTCACTTTAGGACTATAGATATGCTTAATTTCACCACGGCTTCTTGTGACTAACTCATCTAAAATCTCCCTGTTCTCTGCCAAGGAGTGTCTTATGCCCGACTCGATCTCCTGCTAGAAGAACAATTACATAACCAGTATAACATAAAATCGCATATGGTAATTGTTGAGATAATATGAATGGTTGAACTAACCGTTTCCAAGTTAAATTGTATAGCTGGTAATTCTTCGTATTCTGCTGCATCTAAATCTGTAAGATGAGCTCCTTTGAAGAGCTTGGGAAGAACGTACTGTCTCACAGGAACCAAAAGCATGATCATCAATGGAAAAAGGACCCCTGCTATAGGAATCCACGTTATTCCGAAACACAATAGCAAGTAAGCAGTCTGGAAAAGCGTAAAAGCAGCGATTGTCTTGAAAGGTACAGTCTCGACGAAGGTGGCATGGTACTCTTCAAGCACTCTGCAAGAATGAAGTTTGTTGTGATAATAGTGTCCACTATTGATTAATTAGAGTTGTTAAGTGAGAGCAGAGAATAAGATTTAAGTGGAATGTACTTGTATCTTCTGCTCGGTGCAGTGAAGAGCAAGAGAATCCTCTCCCAGAACTGGTTTCCAGGTAAGCTTTCTATGGCCATGAAGGCAAAGTAACCCCAAAGAACAGAGGTTGGAATTTTCTTAAGAAATGGCATCGCTGCAACACACCCTGCTACCATCATAGACTGAAGCAGGTTGCTTAGACGCTGTTCTTTGACTTCAACTGGTAAAAGGTCATCAATTTCTTTTTCAATATCAAACACAGACTCATCAACCGGTGCATCAATATTTCCCATGCTTGAAGCTAATTGGATTGTGGAATCCTTTAATTCCTTCAATCCCTGCATTAGGAAAAAATCACCATATATTTAGAGGAACAATAACACTGAGAGCAGCTAGTAATAAATGCTAAGAAAAATGTATCATACTCGAGCAGACTGCTCTTGATAAATCAGTGGAGTCTGCATTTGCCGATAAGCATCTTGCATATTTTCATAAAGTTGGCTCAAGCTTGAATTTTGCCGCATACTTTGGCGTGCGGTGGCTACTAGCCGATTACGAAGGAGCTGCAAAGATACTGTCAGGACATGGTACCAAACTTACAGCATGAAAATTTTAGTATTTCCATTTAATTGGACAATAGGACTTTGGTAGCTTACCTGATGTTTGAGAGTAGCCAAACTCTTTGTGTGCATTGGAGATTGTGGTATGACACCATTTGATGGGGGGACCCCAATAAGCCCACATAGTAGGGTCTTCCATGCAAAAACAAGGACATAGAATCAGAGGACATGAGTTATCAATAAAGATTAATATCACTTATGGAGCATCACTGTCTTCCCTCTATATGAAACATAGTTTAAGAAACGATCTTGATGTGTTGTACGTGGTTGAGAGGAAACATACCAAAAAGCCCAAGAGAAGTAAATCATAATGAAATGATTGTGGCTTTCTCAAATTGAACTCCTTCTGCTGAGCAAGTTGAGAGGCTACACTGTGATCAAAATAATAAAGCACTGCTATCATTGTGGCAGGTATAAAAGCTCCGAGTATGTACATGAAGGGTACATTCAGCATGTCCTGTTGGTATATGGACGAATCAAGATAGCTTGTTAGTTATGCTTGCACTACTTAAGACTGGAGGTCCAATAAAGAAAAGCCAACTTCTGTACAACTTGGAAGTACAGTTTATCTTTGTTTTAAAGTGAAAAACTTTTATTAATTGAGGGTAGAAGGATAATGATAACATTATTTAGGAAAAATATGTTTGATGATCACGTATCAGTTTGTTAAAACAATACCAAAATGTTCAGAAAAATAAAACATGGGAAGACATGCCTTAATGACTGTCCAGTTTTCATATGCTCCAGGTGACCATGGATTGGGGCTAAAAAGGCGCCTTGGAATCCCTTTAGGAATGCTACCAGAAGGCATATAAGAAATTCCAGTCCACACAAGGACCATTAGTGGTACCCCATAGTCTGCAATCAAACCTCGTAACCAGCCTGCAAATATTTGATAATTTTAAGCTCAATGTTGAATAACCATTGAAATAAAAATTAATCTGCAGTTGAAAAGGAAAAAGCACTTAATCAATAAAACATCCACATATAATGAGATTTTCTATAGAAAATTCGGAAAAACATCATCTGCAACAAAACCTGTAAAAAAATTGCAGTTTATTTTCTTCGAAAAAATTTATATTTTCACAGATGCAAAATAACAATTATTGCTAGTGAATTAAGATAGATGATAATGAATTTTTTTTCCCCTGTCTATGCTATCATGAGAAACTGCAAGCTACATAACATTTCAACTTTTAATTTTGTGTACCACTTCCATAGCGCCAGGATCTTGCCTTCCTACTTCTTAGTGCAGTGAGCAGCAGACCAAATGATAGGACAAGAGCAAACATCCCATTGGCGAACCTCCAAGATGGAATAAACTCCAAAGACTTTGGGTCTTCTCTTTCAGGTATGCGGAACTCATCAACAAGCCCCTATATCACAAAACACATCATGAAATCATGCTATATGATTTTTGTGCTGAAAAGTTCATTATGCACACAAAATAATCTATCAGAAATTTCCTAATCGAGGCATGAAAAATATGATTATCCTGACTTTGTCCACTTTTTTTTTCACGTAAAAAACAATAGAGAATTACTTTATTCAAACTTTTCCCTAGTTTTGACAGAACATAACTTGCTCATTTCATTAATTTAATGAAGCTTCTACCAGTTTTCTCACAAAAAAAAGGTTTACTTTTATTATAGACCTCCTTTTCTCATAACTTGTTAAGTAATATGCATTAAAAGAAATCGGTTGTGCAGAATTATGCACATTAGTATATTCAATGCACCAAGCCACCCTTTCCTTTTCTTTTGTGAAACTACAACCATAAAGGCAAAAAAGAGCCAATCCTTCAAGTGCTCACCTTAATAGCCTGCTGCATAAACAGCATAGCAATAAGAAGACCAAATAGCTCGCCCGCTACGCGAGTGAATCTATTGATAATAGAACATGCGCCTAAAATAGACAGCAAGAACAGCAAGAAGGCAGTCCAAACGCATACCCTGCAAAAGCAAACAACAAGACACACATATGATAGAAAGCCTGATCTACAATTGTCGACAAAACTTGTTATTATTTTGCTTAAACAACGTATCGGATGACCTACCATCCGGTCCATGCTAAAAACAGCTTTCGACCCAAATCATCTCTATCCTTGGCAAAGTTAAACATGAATGTGTACATAAGCACTGTGGGCTCTGCAACTCCAAGAATCAGCAGAGGCTGACCTCCTATTATTGAATGTATGATCCCACAAAGTCCAGTAGATGCCAATGTTTGTACTGCTGTTATAAGTCCATCTGCCAATATACACATTTTTTTTCCATATGATCAGTGATTGTTGATTACTTTATGGTGCATGAAACTTCTTGCAACGAGGAAATAAAATTCAGATATAGCACATAGTAACAATTCTCAAGAATGCCTTTCCAAACAACATCCCAAAGGCAAAAGGAGTAACTCGCAGCAGTAAAAAAGCAAACTAATACCATAATTTAGCTTTTATTACCAGTATTTCTCTCCAGTTGCTCTCCAAATGATATGACTGGAATTGCCGATGCAAAGAATATATATGTAGTTGGAGCTAAAATCCTGAACAAATGGAAATCGAACGATGACGATGTTCGCATCATGATATATCAAATCTAATGCCAAAAAATAATTAAGTAAAGAATTGGGTCGAACCTTCTGGCATGGAACCTTGAAAAAAAAAAGGATAATATGTGCTTGTATAATCATCAAAATGTTACCTGATTCCTGCGCAGAAGCCACTAGTCCAATCTTGCTTGTAGAACATCAACCTCCCTTGGAGGTCATTCTTGATTCCACGCAAAGGTACAAATGTTTCCTCCATACTTATGTTGATCAGTGAAAATGAATGGTCTCTATCTCAATTACATCAAAAGAAAGAACGCACAAAGAAGAGGTGCTAAAGGCACTCACAATGAATATTCTGCCCCCAAAAATGAGGCAGATATAGAATGATAGAATCAAGAAACTACGACTACATGATTTGGGAACTGTGTCAACTACAAAAATACAAGGGTCCAACACTCTGGTCTGGAAAAGAGCCTTAGGTTCTGCCTGGCTAACGGAGATCCATGAAGAAACTGGTATTAATCCTTTCACAAGGTTAAATAACACATGGAGAAACAAAACAAGGAAAATGCCCAGGTGGAGATGGCTTTTTTCATATCAAGAAACAAACCAAACACTAGATAGAACTCACAGTTAAAGGTAAAATTACATCTTTCAAACCCAAGAACAGTGAGCTCAGCTGCAAGATTCAATATCCACAATAGGAATACTAAGGAAAACTAAAGAGGACCAAGACCATCACATCATCCAAGACAAGAGAAGCCACCCCTTTTGCTTGCATTGGAAATTCTACCATGAAAGGAGTTGAGGGAAGCTGAGAAGGCTTGAGGGGGGAAGGGCCCAAATATATAAGACTTGCAGGGGGTTGAGAAGGGAAATGTACAAATGATGCACAGCAATGAGGTCAAAATGGGGGCAATATTAGAACATCACTGTCAGTGCCTAAAAGCTTCAAATAATATATAGTACTTGAAAAAGAGTACAAATCCAAGGAGAAGGTCTGCATACAAAGAAACCATAACATGGATTTAATGTAGCAAAGCTAAGAGTATATGCATGGCAAATGGAAGAGGAGGTGGATCCCTACTGGGTATGGCTTTTGGAGAGAGAGAGAGAGAGAGAGAGAGAGAGAGAGAGGAAAAAGGGTGGGCACAAAGGGGATCCCTTTTTTTGGGGTCATTTCCATTGCACTGCCAGTCCATACCAAGCTGGCTGGTTGGAAAGTGCCAAGGAGCTTCTAATCTATATCTTTATGCTTATTTTAGCTGTAATATGGGCAGTGCTGTGTTTCTGAACCGCACACAGGCACTACTATGTATAGAATCTTGCGTGTGAAGCGTATAAGACTTTCTGGAAATAACAAGCGAGTATAAAATGACAAAATTGGCCTCAGGAACCCTAAGGTTCCCTTCATTGATTTGAGGGTATTTTGGGACTTAACAGGAATAGGGTTAAGAGTATGTGGTGTCCTATGAGTTAAAATTTATACTTTTTGTGCTAGCTATATGACTATAATATAATCACTTGTAAAGAAGTACCAACCTAATGCATGGACACTAGAAGGATTCTTGAATTATTAAAGTGTAGATATTTGGTAGTTCAAACCAAGATTGACTACTTAAGTGTGAATTATTTATAGTCCATAACTTTTTGCCCGTACGTGAAAATTAAGACCTTAAATAGTTTTAAAAGATTGCGGTTTGGTGCATGCACCGCAATTAAAAAAGAAAAAAGAATAAGAAAGAAAAAATACTGTAGCGGAAAAGTGTTAAAAAGAAGGTCATGTGGTCATGATTATGACTGCAAATGGGTCCAGTTGACCCAGGACTTAATTTGCTTAGCCCCGACCCGATCCGTTTTGGATGACCCATAGGGCCGGGTCAGATCCCAAAATTGGATACCTATTTTTCGGGTCAGGTTTGGGTTATTGAATTTAGACCCAACACAATCCGATCCGACCAATTTGAAATTTAGATAATTATGAGTTTTCAATCCTACAACCCGGCCCAACCTGAATTTGTAAAGTTATTTGAGCTCGCGGGTGCGCAAACAAGTTCTAAAATGGATGGGTTGATTCGAATCGGATCCGAACTGGATCCAAATTTTTTGGATTAGGTCCAGGTTATACATGGATTCGACAGGTTGTGCAAATAAGTTCTGAAATGGATGGGTTGATCCAAACAAGACCCGAATTTTTTGGGTTGAATCCGGTTATACATGGATCCGATCCGACCCGAATGACCCGTTGGGTTAAAAATTGTAGCGGTGGACCTAATCCAACCCAATGGGTCCAATATTAGAATCCAAACAAGAAACTGGATTGGATTGAGGTCACTCATGACCCTCGACCCGAACCGACTTATTTGCACCCTGAATCATGATCAAACTATGCCGTTGAACTACAAAATTTGAAACTAGGTAATAATAACATGACGTAAACAAACGAGAAATATGATCAAGTGTAGTAATTAGTGGAGGCCTCGTAGAGATTGAAGAAAGAACAAAAATAAATGTTAATAAATGATGCAGGACCAGTTGCATATGTGCTTTGTTGAAAGAACTAGACCATGGCAGCATGCAGTTGGAGGATCCTGCCCTGCCATTTCTCTATTTTTATGACTAGTCTCTTTTATTATGTAAGCTAAAATATCTTACTGGCTCTCTAAAATTAGTAAATTGGGCATATGTTCCCTAAAATTAGCGAGACATTATGTAAGATCTAATTGCCCTCTCCTTGAGGGCTTGTCTTGTATCAAGTATGGCAATAATATCTCCCTTCCAATCAGGAGGAAAAAACCACACAAAAATCTCACTCAATAGATAAACTCTTGCTGCTGATCATATCATATATAAAAGAAACTCTATCCACGGTATCCTCTTTGGATGCTCCATGCTTTCCTCACAAGACAATCATAGACAAAATGTAGTGCCATTCCAAGTGTGCCAAACACTAGATAATTTCTTACTTTAGAGCCTCAATTCATAAACCTAATTGATAATCTACAGAACGGTTGCTTTCTAAAAGGTATGTACTACTCCCAATTGATATATTAAAAAAAGCATCGCATGCGTCAAAATCTAATCTCTATCGCCGTATAAAACATTTGGCTATTGCGGACATTCTACCATGCCCTTGGCCTTTCGATTCTTGTAAATATAATCGGAGGAGCTAATTCTCATCTTCTATTCTATACCCATCTCACCCCTCGAGGGTCGATGACGACCGAATCATACCTTCACTATTAAAATCACCACTTGTCCCATAAAGCTTTTGGGACAATCGGTGATTCTAACATAGTATCAGAGTAGAAATCCTGAGTTCGAATCCTGTCTCCACACTCTTTAGCCTCATTATTAAAAAAATTTCACATATTGGGCTCACCCATTAAAAAAAAGTCCGGCCCACATGTGAGAGAGGAGAGTAAGAAAATATAAAATATATTAATACTTCTACTTTATTCCATTAATTTAAGCTTTTGGGACAAGTGATTTTAACATGGTAAGTTTTTAGAATAAGTAGTAATTTTAACATAGTATCAGGGCAGAGGTTCTGAGTTCGAACTCTCTGTCTTCACACTCTTTAACCCCATTATTAAAAATTTAACTCTCTGTTTTCACACTCTTTAACCCCATTATTAAAAATTTCACATGTTAGAGCCCACATGTGAGGGAGACTGTAAGAAAATAAATAAATAAATCTACCTCATCCTATCAAATGGTAATTTTCACACTTACCCTCTTGACCAAGTGGAAAGGGTCGATACCATTTGATCGTGCCCACTGCGGTTTCGAGATATGGTTTGTCTGGAATCATTCTTGTTGGAAAGAGTAACACCACATGGCTACCTTTCATAAAGAAGATGAAACCCAAGCGAGCATTTTAACGGTTGGTCTTATAAATGCCCTAAGAAAAGGTCAAATTGTACTCACATTTATTCACAAAATGTCTTCACCGTATGATGTTTTTGAACTATAGGCGAACTATATTGCAATGCTTGGAGCTCTCTAACGTGGTCCGGCTGCTGCTATTCCTCCATGAGTAGGATTCCTCCATCAAAAAAAGGATTCCATTTGGTGTTCTTGTCAGTGTGATGGATATAGGATTGCTCAGACTTTTTCTAGTGAAATCCCATCACCATTCCAAGCCAGACCTCACTGATTGCCTCCCCTTTTAATTGGTGGGCGTTGTCCAAAAAGCTAAAGTCTACTACCCCCAGGCTTGGTGAGATTCCAACTCCGCAGCTGTTCAGAGTGTTCACTTCGTATTTGGGAAACATTGACAATGAAGTTAAACTGATTTTGGAGATGTGTCACATTCTCGGCCATCTGATACAGTTCAAAAGATCAGGACTCTGACAAGCCCAGCCAAATGGCTTAGCCTACACTCGAGTGTCACAACTCTAGCTAAAACCAAGTTTCACAACCCTGGATACTTTGTCTAGAAGGATCAGGGTTGTATCTTTCACACGGAAAAAGAATTCACCTTCCTTCATGTGAATCTACCTCTAGATCACCCATCGCACAAATCTCAAAGCACTTCGAACCCCATCATTTATTTGTCTGCATATATCTCAGAGCGATCGGCGGATGATTCAACCTTGGATTTGCGCAAAGGAAGGTGAATCCTTCTTTCGTGCGAAGGATACACCCCTAACCCTATCTAGAATAGAGGGGAAAAGAACTAAGGTAGGCAAGTTGAAATCTTTATGCAGGTGAGTGTCGCTCTACATGCATGCAACACCATATTCAGGCAACAAGGATAGCTTCTTCGGCGACATGGATGGTAAATCAGTTGCATACATACACAAATTTATATTTGCAAATGAATGATGACCTTGGAGCGAAATTGCAATATGGGCTCCACCAATATTCAAAAAAAAAAAAAAAATCTGAGTCCAAGGCTCTTTTTCTATATAAATGCATGCAATGTTCCCAAACCCTTTTTAGTTCTTTGGTTAACTTAAGCTCTAGTATGTTCTGGAGGAAGGCTGGAAATAGGCACTCTTTTGGCCTCCCTTACCCACGCTTCTAAGATATTAAATGCATTAGGCCAAGAAGAGACCAAAGCATCATTTGTTGGGGTTGGCAACAAAGGCTAGTGCCCTTACAAAGAACTAAACTAACCACTTGCTGATCTTGTAAGCTAGTGAGTTCCAGTTCAGATAGTAGACCCAAGGCCGAAGAAATAATCTTCATCATTACCATACCATATTTACCAGTTAGATGGGTCCTTTGTCGCAAATATATTTGACACAAAGGTCTTTATCAGTTATATACTTGAAGGAGGCAGCTAGTCCTAGTAAATCCTTAGCAAGCCTTTTATTTATACCTAAAACCAAGTTCCATATTCTTCGCCTTTCTCTGAGGAGGAAAACAAGGACGTTGTTGGAACATGCCAAGCTTCTATTTTCCTTATGGTTAGAATTTATCAATCATCCGCCCCATATTTATGATTTCAATCAACATCCGTTCATGCTTCACTTAGTCTAGTCCAACAAATCTTTCTAGTGTCATTTATAAAGCACGATGAAAGGCGAGGTCTCCAAATAGTTGGGACTAGGCTTGACGAATTATACACTAGGTCTAGATTGGTAACTCGATCTGTTTCTTTGTTTTGAAACGATAATTTACAGCATGCACATTATGAAACTATAGGTGTTGATCGTATAATTCTTTTCCCGAGAAGATCGATTGCATACTTAATTAGAGGGAAAACCTTGTACATAATGATTGATCTACTCGGTATATCAACCTTATGATTCGTAGATTTAGAGCAAATAAAAAAAGAAATTTAAGATATGAAAGATTATTCAAGGTTGAGTGTCATCTTGGAAGATCTATTTTTTAAAAGGGTCATTATTAATTTGACCTAAAGTTGTTCATGCGCCATGAGCTCCAATCCCTTTAAAGTCACCCAAACCTAGCACAAAAGACAAATAGATGTCATCACATATGGGCATCTTTCTCACTGTTCAAAACCCTTGACCCCCCCAATATACTAACCAATCTTATCTCCAGAGCATTCGTAAGCTTTTTTTGCTGATGAGCTCATGTCACCTTAGCCTTTCATCTCATCTTAAAGAAGCTAGCATTTTCTAAAAGAAGAGATGAAGAAGATAACATACTCAATCCAAATGCTGTTAAGATAATTTTATTTTTTTCATTGATGAGCTAATTGTAACCCATGCCAGCCAATAGAACTTTTGAAGTGTGTATTTATTGAGCACAAGAAAAATTCTCCAACTAAGCATGAATTGTAACCTTGCATGATATGGCTGGGAAAATGGATCTAGTCCTTGCTCAAAAGCAATTAGGTTGGAGTCTGCCTCCCCCAAATGAATTTGATTCCTATCTTAAAGGTAGTATGCTATGATTGGTAGGTGCAAAATACCAGTCATAATTCTTCATCAGCACTAGACATGCTTGAAAGGTTGGCCAATCAAGGTCAAGTAGAACATTTGAATAAGCTCTTGGTGCATGCATGATTTTTATATTGAAATTTTCAGACCATGTCACCATATGCAGACCATCAAGGTGTTCACAAACACCTTGAGCCAAAAAAAAAAGTATTAGCTCCAGGATATGACTTCCCTAGAGGAAACCAAGACACACCCATGTGGCATTAAATTCAAAGTATGGATGCATTCTTCATTGGAAAGTATGGAATCCTTAGAACATGGCATTCATTATCTTACATGAATATCTGAATTCTACTACTATGTGTAATGAGGAAGGCTTGGAGTCCAACATGCGAAATCAGATATGGAGCCTCTCACTTTTTTGGGATGACTAGATGGGCACCATAATCTCCATTCATCTTATTTTTCATCATTTTTATTTATCTTTATAAATTAAAGTCAAATATAATTAGAACCATCTCTTTATCTTTCTCAAGATGCATCCATGTGGAACCCTCTTCTCTACCTTCTACAGTTTTATGTATATTTTATTTTGGCCAGATTTACTCTTGGTTTCTGTTGGTCTTTGATAAGAGAAACAAGAAGAGTGCACTAATAAAATTAAGGATGTATTCACTGAATTACTAATAAAGAAATAAAGGTTTATTTTAAAACAAAACCAGTCAACTGTTGCGGTGGTTGGTTGGTTGGTGACTTTTCGTCATCCTCTTTTCAAGCTTTCCATATTTCTTCCCCCTTGCTTCCAAAATAATAGGTCGCATCCATCCATATATTCCAGCCGTTTCTTTCTAATCTTCTTTAAAGCTATTACTCTTATAAAAAGAAGATTTGGTTGCAAATATCATTCACCTCGATCTGCATCATAAAAAGAAAAAAGAAACATATATTCACCTCGGTCAAAAAGTCAAGGAAGCACCCCTCATGTTTAATTCTTTATAATTTTAGCGAACTTGATCTTATAGCTTGAAGGGAATACTTGCCTCCCAAATTATAGGAAAAAAAATCATTAAACATTATTATTTCGTGAAATTGGAAAGAAGACAAAGCTATAATTACTGGTATTACTGGTTAGCAATCCAAATTAGAAGGGAATAAGAAGTCTAAAAATGAGTCAGATGGAGATAATTGGCTAAAAAGCTTTATCAGCAATGGGAAATCCATTTTTCTCAAAACACAGATTTGTCAGACTTTTTTTAGGAGGATTAGACTTTTGATGAATATCATGAGAACATGCAGTGCCTATAAATACCTCTATTCTTTTCATATCAATCTTTATAACCCTAGTGGAATGATCAGACTCCACTTGATCTTCTTACATGATATTCTTATGCAACACTTTTCTGATTAGCTTGCAGCAATATTTTCCTTGATGGAGCAGCAAGCACATGCATTAGTGATGCCGGACAGCAAGAAAGAGGGAGAAGGAGAGAAAGAATGAAGGAGAAGGGGAGGAAGGGAAAGAAGGAAACTGGCTTCGATTCACACCTAGCTTAGGCTCTTGGCTTCACACCAGGGATTAAAAAAACAGAGAACCAATTCTTCATTCATAGCATCCCCCATACAAGCGTATGGTCCAACATATATACAAGACCAAAAATACAAACCCCCTCCCCCCTACAAAGAAACCAATCTCACAAAAGGCCCTCAAAGATAAAAATACATAAGTAAGCCCAAAGGCCATCAAAATGAGACAAAATCACTCTAACCACAATGAAACTGGCTGGACCATCCTTCTACGGCGACGATAGACCTGAGTGATGGGTGGTCTAGTACTGGTGCCTGCACCAACTCGCCCGGGTGGGAAGAAGTAGATCCCAACAAGCGCGGCCCGGTGTGACTCTACTAGTACTCCAACAGGTCTGGGTCAATCTGTTGGAGCTCATCTTGCATGATCCAAGTGGAATCGGACTCTGGTCGTCCTCTCCAACAAACCAAAAAGGGTTAGATGCCTCCATCACTGGTAAAAACTGTCTGATCGTCTAAAATGGCATCAATTTGCTCTTTTTGTGCTGGTGGAAGGTTCAAAGAGAGCGAAACTAGTATGGGATCAGGAGTAGGGAGATCATCAGGCTTAGGAGAGAGCTCATCAAAAGGGTCATCGGGGATTGTTGGTGGGCTTTTGTAAGCAACTAAATCTTCAACGTTAAAAGTTGGGTTAATGCCAAAATTAAATGGGGGATCAATGACATAGGCATTAGTGTCAACCCTGTGCAATACTTGAAATGGCCCAGCACTATGAGCCTGCAATTTCTTAACGGTTCCAAATGGAAACCGTTCAGACCGAATACGTATTATAACATAATCCCCAGTGTGAAATTCCTTTTCATGCTTGTGGGAATCAGCTTGCAGTTTATAGTAAGCATTACTCGCATGAATGTGCTTGTGGATCTCCTGATGCAACTCATGAATATGGTGTGCAAATGCATGTGCAGATTCAAAAATCCTATCATGGGGTGACATGGGGCAAAAGATCTAGAGGTTTTCTAGTCTTGTAACCATGCACTACCTCAAATGGACTCATGCCTATGGACCTGTTGACTGAGTTATTGTATGTAAATTGAGCTATAGAAAGGATTGAATCCCAATTGCGGTTGTGTTCGCCCACAAGTCACCTCAAGAGGTTACCAAGACTTTAGTTCACCACTTTTGTTTGGCCATCCGTTGTGGATGATAAGCAGTGAAAAATTTGAGTTTAGTGCCAATCATGTGCCATAACATTTTTTGGAAGTAACACATGAAGCGGACATCTCTATTAAACACGATGGTTTTTGGAAGTCCATACAGTTTGACGATCTCATCAAAAAAGATTTTAGCTACTTTGGAGGCATCAAAAGATTTGAAACAAGGGAGAAAGTTGGCCATTTTAGAAAAACAGTCCACAACCACAAGAATAAAATCGTATTTTCTAAAGGTACGAGAAAGACCAAGCACGAAGTCCAAACTAATGTTGTGCCAAGGACACTCTGGCATAGGCAAAGGGGTGTAAAGGCTAGTGTTCTGTTTTCTGTGTTTGGCTAATTGGAAAGTTCGACATTAGCCAATGATTTTGGCAATGTCCCATTTTAGACTTGGCCAGAAGAATTGATGCTCCACCTCTTCAATAGACTTGTCTCATCCAAAATACCCTAAAAGGCCACCTGCATGCACTTCCTACACTAAGAAATCTCTGCGAGTCGAAGAATGCAGAGCTTAGTTACCTTGAACAAATAACCATCTTGAAGTTGAAAACCATCTATCAAGGGTCCTTGTCCATCAGCAAGGGCCTTGTAGAGTTTTCCAAAATTAGGGCAAGATAAGTAGTCCTCTTTGAGTCTGTCAAAACTCGTGATGTTACCAGACATAGTCGAGAGCAGAGCTACATGATGACTCAGTGCATCAGCAGCTTGTTTGTAGCACCTGATGTGTGTTTCAGGACAAAAGTGTAGTCCTGGAGGAACTCAACCCATTTGGCATGTCGAGAATTCAACTTCTTCTGAGAATTGAGGTAGCAAAGAGTTTTATGATCAAAGTAGAGGACAAATTCATTGGGAAGCAGATAATGGTGCCAATACTGTAGAGCCTGAACTGCGGCGTAAAATTTCTTGTCATAGGTAGAATACTTCTGCTTAGCCTCATTTAGTTTCTCACTAAAATAGGTTATGGGATGGCATTCTTGGCTGAGTACTCCACCTATACCAAGGCCAGATGCGTCACACTCCACTTCAAAGGCCTTGCTGAAGTTAGGGAGTCGCATAACTGGCACCTTAGTCACCCTCTTCTTGATGTCGCCAAATGCTTTGGTAGTAGCGGCAGTCCAATGGAAGTCGCCTTTCTTAAGGCAATTAGGGATTGGTGACATAATCGTGCTAAACCCCTTAATGAAACGACAGTAGAAAGTAGCAAGCCCATAAAAACTGCGAATCTCACTGAAGGTTTTAGGCTCGGGCCACTCTACTATCGCTGTGACTTTCTCAGGATCAACAGACAAGCCCATTGAGAAAACAATATAACCTAAGAAGTTGACATGAGTAGTGAAGAATGAACACTTTTTGAGATTGGCATACAGATTCTCATTCCTCAGAGTTGTGCAAACCTTTCTCAAATGGGCCAAGTGTTGCTCCTTTGTTTGACTGTAAATAAGGATATCATCGAAGTACATGACCAAAAATTTACCCATAAAAGATCGCAGTACTTGAGTCATCACCCGCATAAAAGTACTGGAGGTATTTGAGAGGCCAAAAGGCATCACCAACCATTCGTACAGGCTATCTTCTGTCTTGAACGAAGTTTTCTATTCATCCTCAAGGCGAATTTGGATTTGATGATAGCCACTTTTCAAATCAATCTTAGAGAAGATCGTGGTGCTGGCCATCATGTCCAACATGTCATCAAGTCGAGGAATGGAAAATCGGTACTTGACCGTAATTATGTTGATGGCCCAACTGTCAACGCACATTCTCCACGAGCCATCTTTCTTTGGGGTGAGGAGTGCGGGTATGGCACAAGGACTTAAACTCTCGCAAACAAACTCTTTGCGTACAAGCTCATTGACTTGCCGTTGTAGCTTAGCATGCTCAGAAAGATTTGTTCAGTAGTAGGGCAGGTTAGGAAGAGCGCTCCTAGAACCAAGTCGATGGCGTGCTGGATGTCACACAGAGGTGGCAAATGATCCGAGAGGTCTTCAAGAAAACATCTTGAAACTCCTCAGGGAAATAGAGGGCTTCACCTGGTAGTTCACTCTAACTGTCTGGGTGAACTTCTTTGGCAAGTAGAATGAACACCAAAGATTCATTGGACACTGCCCGCTCAAATTCAGAGGGACTAAGGAGGTGGAGATCCTTGGCCTTCTTTTTTCTTGCTCTTTTCAGGTGCCTTGGGCCTCAAAGGATTGAGTTTGATTTTTTTGCCCTCGAACGCAAAAGAACAAGAGTTGGATCGACCATGAATAGTGACATTAAGGTCGAACAACTAAGGTCTCCCCAAAATTAAATGTATCACATCAATCGAGATTACGTCATACCAGATAGTGTCTTTGTAAGAAAGGATGTGATGGAAAATGTGTCAATCCAAGAGACTAATAAGGTTGGGGTTGGAGAACAGGAGTCAAACCCAAGCAGAAGACGATATTAGAAGATATTGCTTTAATGGAACTCCCGCTGTCGATGATGACCTTACAATCTTTCTCTCCTCACTTAATATAAGTGTGGAAGATTGATGTCCTTCTCCAGTCATTAGTTTCTTTGGATTGGGCGAGGGCACACCTGACTACACTCATGGTGGACTGGTTAGACTCTCTCTGAAGGTGCAAATGGTAGAGGTGTAGTCCGGATGCACCCTAAAGGTTTGGTCCTCATCAATATCTTGAATGTCATCATGCTCCTCATCAATATCCTGAATGTCATCGAGGTTTGGTTCATAGACTTGCTCCTCCAAGTCATTTGCATCACCTCCCTATTTATGATTACCAATAACGAGAGATTTGTTGGCACATTGGGAGGCAACGTGACCAAAATCTTGGCATTTTTAGTACTGAATTCTGAAATTTGGTTTGGGAAGCTCATCAAGGACTCCCTTGTCTTTGGCGTCTCAGCTTGGGGTAGGGGTAGTAGAAGGGGATATAGGAAAAGAGGACCCCACAGAAGGTCTGGGCCCAGAAGAAGAAAAATTAGCAGAAGTGCCTCGAATGTCAAAGCGTCTCACAAACATGGACTTGAAAACCTGCTCATAGTTCTACACGAATATATAAACCTAGTCTAACGTGGACACCTCTCGGAGGACAAATTTCTTTCTGAGCTCATCGTTGAGACCTCTTCAGAACTAGCTCAGGACTATCCTCTCATCCTCAATCACATTACATCACATTATGAGTTTATCAAATTGGACAATGTAGTCAGTAGCTGATCGATTGCCTTGTTTCAAGTTGTTCTATCGGTCAAGGAGATCATCTTGGTAACTGAGGGGCAGATATTTTTTTTTGAGTTTTTCTTTCATCTCTATGTAGTCAGTTATGGTAGGTTGATGTCTTCTAGCCAGAAGTTGTTCGGTGCTTTGCCAGAAAAGTTTAGCTCGACCAATGAGCTTAATTCTGGCAAACTAAACCTTCTTTTCTTCAGACAAATTATACCACTCAAAGAAGTGGTTCATCTTGTGCAACCAGTCTGAAAAGACCTTTGGGTCCAAGCGACCATCAAAGGTGGAGGCTTCAACCCAAATGCCTCTCATCACATCTTCATCATGGTCACGACGCTCTCTGGGTTCTACATTGTGTCGATAACTCCTATCGACATTAGGGAATGAACCCGGATTTCTGTGATAAGGGTAGGCTTGAGGATGGTCTGGAAAAGAATTAGTGTCGAAGTTGCCCTATCTAACAGATCTTTGATGTTCTAAGGTTTCATCCTCAACCTTTGGGCCTTCCAAGTGGAAGACATTGTGATAGGGACATCAGAGCCCCTCATTCAGATAATGGAGTCAATTAGTTGCTTTTGTTATTGGTCGAGTCAGTTTGGTTAGTTTTTATTTAGTCAAGTCAATTAGGTTAGCTGTTGAGTCAAGTGATTGGATCAATTGATCAATATAAGACCTAATATAAAGGTCCAATTTTGGGTGTGATCAATTGGTTTAATAGTCTAATGTTCGTAAGGTTTAATTTGGTATGTAATCAATTAATTGACTTAGTTAATTAATTAAAGGATCCAAGTTTGGTTAGTTTTTAATTGTTTAACTTGGTCCATTTATGATGTAAGGCCTATATAAGGGCCATCCCGCTTATGAATTAGGAGTTAAATGATTGAATAAACCCTAGCCTATTTTCTTCTTCTTCTTCCTCCTCTCTTTCTCTTCTTCTTCCTCCTCCTCTCTTTTCCTTCTTCTCCTCCTTCCCTATCCTCCCTGCAATGGTCTGCCATCATACTACCTTCTTTGGATCCAATAATCCTCTGAAGGGAAACCTCAACTAAGTCTAATCGGGCATTGACTTGGGTAGACATTGTGGTCAAGTTTTAGACGGCCTTCAGCAAGGCTTCTATGTTGGAATCCATGGCAAGTTGAGATTCTGAATAAGAGACAACAAGACCACTATGAAGGTGCATGTAATAGGTGTGCAAAGTTGTGCATGACCTTACAATACCAAGATAGTGGTGGTTCCTTGGCAAACCTAATGCATGAAAATGATGCCTAGAGATCAATGTATATGCTCGACATAAACTGAAAGCTAATCCCTAACAAATAAATTCAAGCAGGGGATCATGTAAGAGATACAAGCAAGTAACTGCAATCAGATAGTTCCAGCATTCCGTGTGTTATAGGGTAACATGGGGCCTCGAAGGACTCCCAAAGATTAGGCAGCCCAATGATTAATAGCAAAGATAGGCCCACTACAAGGGATTCTTAGTGCTGTGGTAGTAGCAAGATAATGGAAGGGTATTTCACGTTATTTGGATGTATGTGTTGAATTCACAGTAGGATAAGCCAACCAACTACAAAAGAGTTCATAGATGCTGAATTTTAAATATACATATAGATTTTCCAGGAAGGGAAGGGATCTAACCTGGGTTTTCTGGTGTCCGCTGCACTTTAGAGTTTGATTTGAATTGGTTACTGCTGTGGTTAGAGCCAGAAGTCCTCGCTTTCTTCTTTACACTCACAACTTCATATACCATAGGCAGATCATTTAGCATACCAAACACAAGGCGCTTCTTGGATTGGAGACGACAATCAAAAATAAGGTCGCAGCAATAGAAGTAGGAGTCTGGTGGTAGCGTCAGAGGGCCGCACGGAGCATGGGCGGTTGCGACGAGTCATCGGCAAGAAGGAACAGAGACGTGCGAGGATGAAGCACTTCTCTAACAAGCCCCGCTCCCCCTTGAGAAAAGGCTTCAATGGAACCAGTCTTCGTAACAACAAGCTGGTGAAGCGAGTACCTTGGGGATGTCGTCTTGCTCTACGCTTCGAGGAAAGTCGAATGCGAGAAACAGCGAAGCAAAAGCGACTCCAGGAGAGGGAGGAACTCCTGCAACCCAGGCCTGCCAGCCGGAGCTTTCGGTCGGGGACTCTGGCCCTGCATGAGATCTGAAAGTTGTAGAAGATGTAGGGGAAGAAGAAGAATGGGGCGACGACAAAAGCGGTGAGTATCGCGTGTTCAAGCCGCATTTGGTGCTGCCAGCGATGCAGGGGAGATCATGTGCATGACTTAAGGGTTATGTGTGGGCGGGTGCAGTCGGTTACTCCTATTTCTGCGGCGACATATTGTGTGGAGCACGGCGACGCCCAGACGAGGAGATGCAGGTGGCGATGGTTGGATGCAGGACGATAAGACTATCACGATCGTGGCGCTTGACAAACGAAAATGAAAAAGTGGGTTTCTAGTGTTCTGATGCCCTGACACTTTGGGGAAGCTCGGAGCGCCGGCGATCTCGAGCTTGGGGGAAGGATGTCCGCACAAAAGGAGCTAGAGAACCGGCTTTAGGAGGTCGCATGGAGAAGCTCCTCGAGTAGGAAGAAGACCTCTTCCCACAGATTAGGGCAAACATAATTGTCTCCTCCTGGCCTGGGCCTTGCATTCCTCCTCGGGGCCAATCCTTTTGCTCGCCGCGGCCGCCTCCTCCTCCTACTCGTCCCTATGCTGCTCCTCCCATCTAGGAGCGGTGATCTTGGTTGTAACCCTTCTACGAGCCTCTCTGGATCGATCCACGTTGTGGGCGGTCGGGGGGGGGGGGGGGAGAAAACTGGGGGCTCGATGGAGAAGGAGAACGAGAGGGGGAGTGGGGGTTTCTTTTCTTCTACGACGGTTCCAGACAGGTGCTTTGCTTTTGGCAATGGCTCCTTGCATGGGTGTGAGCGAAGATCTCGGAGCTTTGGCGATGGAGGCAAAGCTTTTGGCTCTGATACCAAACTGATGCTGGACAGCAAGGAAGAGGGAGAAGAAGATAAAGAATGAAGGAGAAGGGGAGGAAGGGAAAGAAGGGAACTAGGCTTCATACCTCGCTCAGGCTCTTGGCTTCATGCCAAGGATTAAAAGAAAGAAAACCAATTCTTCATTCATAGCATCCCCCATACAAGCGTATGGTCCCACATATATACAAGACCCAAAATACAAAAACGTCCCTACAAAGAAACCAAACTCACAAAAGGCCCTCAAAGATAAAAATATATAAGTAAGCCTAAAGGCCATCAAAATGAGACAAAATCACTTTAACCACAATGAAAGATGGTTGGACCATCTTCCTTCGGCGCCAATAGACCCGAGTGATGGGTGGTCTAGTATTGGTGCCCGCACCAATTAGAGTTTAAAATTCCTTTGCAGTAATTGTTATAATAATACTAGCAAGTGCCACTTATATTTATAAGAGAGAAAGGAGGGGGAGACCTACCTTAACTATAATTATGTAGGTCTATATTTGCGAGTATGAACAATCAAAAAATTAAACCTAGAATCTCTCGACACCAAGCAAAAGGGTGCGACCATTGAGCAAGCCCCAATTCACAAGTACATTTAATATTTCAAATGTAGAAATCATAATGACTTGTCAACTTATTATCCTGCATTGGAGGACTTGCACATCTATGCGATAGAGCAAACTTGCAATGGTTTTGGACAATGGTTTTGGACATAATACCCATTAAGATTGCCATGTGGAGGTAGGACAATATGACCAAAAGGAAGAAAGGGAAATGAGAACTTTACAAACCATTTCATTGGTGTCAGCAATATTGCAGTCCACTATCCAACACCACATTAAATTGTGGTCTTTTTGACATACCATTATTTCGAGACTAGATCACTTCAAGGGGAGGTTCTCCTATCATGGTTCATCTATGGTACATCAATCCCATCAATATCTTTAGGTCACAAAACTCCAAAGTACTCCCCATCCAGTGATTAATGTGGGATTGCTTTAGTAACTGCTGAATGCTTTTGGATTCTTTTCGGCAGTCCAAAGCCTAAATTTCAGAACACTTTGACTGGTGGGGAGCATTGCAATCTTTTTGATCTGTGACATGAAAGAAAGTGGATCTAATGTTGGATGCCTTCTTTCTTGTTCTTATCCATCTTGTGGTCGTTCACTTTTAATTGATACTAATGAGAACTGTGTGAATGTGATAAATATATTCACATCGGTATTTAAGCATCAAGAATTTGAGCCTGAATGCTAGATTCTCTCATGCTCAATTTTTGGTGCTTCCATTGCTAATGCTAAATAGTAAGTGTGCTTCATTCATGAGTGGTCAATTTGTTTGAAGCCTAAGAAACAGAGGTGATA
Source organism: Phoenix dactylifera (assembly GCF_009389715.1). Classification (NCBI taxonomy): domain Eukaryota; kingdom Viridiplantae; phylum Streptophyta; class Magnoliopsida; order Arecales; family Arecaceae; genus Phoenix; species Phoenix dactylifera. The sequence goes on from NC_052392.1 coordinate 3,313,213, forward strand.
GACTGATGGATGATATTGCATTCTCCAAACAATTCAATTAGTTTAATGAGACATAGGTAGCATTCCAAATTAGATACTTGTCATGTCACTCTTTGAATAATTGATGCTAGTCTCTAGGCAATCTAGGCCCTACAAAGAAATGAACATGGTCCAATTTCAATGATCCTTAATCTTGTACTTGTCTTTCATCTCCATAGGAATGTGTCACTCAGCATTTGTGATCCAACATACTTCAAGCAACTGCTGTGCAGGACTGCCATGAAGCGACTTCAAGTATGTGGAAAGGAAGTAGAATTTCACACTAGCCTTTTCCTATGTTTGCCCGGGTTCCAAAGACTGCACCCTCATGCTTGCATATCAATGATCATATAACATGTCATGCTCCTTGAGCCACAATGTTCAAATCATGCGACTAAATGACACTTGCGATACTAAAAGATTCATCAAAACATATTTAAAAATCAAAAGTATTCTTATTTACTATGCTTGAGGAGGACATCTCTCTCTTTTTCCACTGGACAACCTCATAATATATCATCATCACTATCATCAAGACCAGTTCCACTTCTACAAAGTGCCCAATGGAGAGCTTAGTAAATACGGTTCTCGTAAAAAGCAGGACTCATTGTAAACTATTTTTAACATTAATTTTCTCATATATTTACAACGATTAAAATATTAGCTACTCTTATTCATTTTCAGTGATGTTTGTTGAACTCTGAAAGTTGGCCTAGTGAACTATGATGAGAACGTTAATATTAAAAAACACAACATTTTGAGACTACCTTCGAGCATTGGATGCATAGGTTTTCTTATAATCGAAAGGACAGAAGGAAACCAAAGCACACATGCAAGACACAATCAAGTATCTAAAGGTGATTGGCAACCGCACTAATCGAAAGGGTCGTATTTATTTAGCACCCCATTTTCCTCTGCTCATGGAAGGCCCATCTCCTAATCATGCAAAACATTTTTACTGTTTTTAATCATCTGAACTCTTGCTGCTCACTAAACATCTATAAAATCCATTAACATTCTTAATGTGATGACAAATGCACCAATTGATTAAACTCTTGATGGTGGATCTTCTAGAGTTGAGTAATTTAAAGGTTGATCAAATCATTAGCTGCTCTTTACACCCTTAAGTGATGTTTATAAAAAATATTCTTGGATTTGATGTTCCAAAATATCATTGTATACCATCAAAAAACTGTGCATAAAGAATGCTCGGCTTTGATGATTATGATAGTTAAATAAATTCATGATCTAGTAGTTTCTAGACACACAAGAAAACAAAATAAAGGAAAGCTATGTCTCTCTGTTCCATTACGTACTACTAGCCTAGGTTCAACTTGGGAAGGCTCATCTTACTCCACTCACCAAGCTGATCTCAAGCATATCAGGAGCACTCTCTTTTTATTTTTTTCTCTCTTTTTTCTTTTAAATTTTAAGAAGAGGAGGGGGGTTAGGTTGGTTAGGGATGCCCATCTAACATTTTGAGCATCTTCAATGTAATCAAAATGATGTCGTCTAGCACAATGCTTCTTTCCATGGTAAGTTTTAAAACAATTTGAGAAGCCCCACAAACCTCACTAATGGTGTTCCACCATTAGGACAACCTCAGCCATCGGCTAGGTCGGCGGTGGCGAGCAAAGAACATGATGATCAGGGCCTACTGATGGATTGCATTCCCCTCAAAGTTGGAAAGGCTGTTTTCCAGCTGCCTTCTTTTGGCCCTCCATGATGCATCTTGTCGATCCACATTGTGCCACATGGCAACGCAACGATGCACGCCGGATACGATGGCCCACAGAGATAGGCTGAGGCCCCAGTATTATGTGGAAGTCCTTGTCATGGTCACAGTGGAACATTCATGCCCGCATGCAGCTCACATGAAAATACTCCAACCTTCCTGTTAGAACTTGATCATGTGGGATACAGAATTTATTCTTTTATCCTTCAGAAAGACTCTCTCTGAAGCTGTTTCTCCTCAAGAATACAAACTCTCAGTATTGCTTCCAACAATTTGCTTAAACTTTTACACATCTCTTTAAGTGTCTTTCACGTACAAGAATTTGCCTTAGCTCTATAAAAGACAGGAAAAGACTTTGCTGATGAATTCTAGGATCAGAAACTGTTTCCTTGCTTAGATGAACAATGGGCAGGATTCTTGTAGTACAACTTATTGAGGAATGAGTTCAATCAGCAGGTCAATTTTTTAATTAATAGGTCCACCACAGATGCATCTAATGAGCTCGCAAATTTGTTCAAACATTTTTGTATTTCCAATGCTCCAATCTTTGTCCTCAAACACAGCTATTTAAATGGAATCAATTCCTTGCCTTAAGATTAAACCAGCAAGCAACCCCCTGTCTCAACATAGAGATTAGATTCCAGGTTCAGTCTGGAAAGGTGACAATCCACTGCATTTCCCCACTTGTCAATCAAGTATCATGATCATATTGCAAGGCTCGATTATCTCGATCATCATCACTGTCATCTAAACAACTCCAATCAAATATGGTGAAAATCGTGTCAACTAAAGAGAGGAATTTCAAGTTGAGAAGGCTCCATGGAAGGATTGAATAGAATTTACAACCAGATATCAGCCTATGCCAACCCTTTAGAAGTTGGTGTCTAATACCACGGTGTGCTTATTGAGGCATTCTGAGGCCCAGCCTTGCATTGGACCGGCCTGAACCGCAGAAGCCAGCCCCATTGTGCGGCACGCGCGGTGCACGTGCAAGAGAAACGGCGATGAAAATGGACTCATAGGGCCGCCGGACTCGGGCGGAACCCTAGGAAGTCTTCTATCCCCTCCCTCCGTGACCCTCCGCCACCAGGCACCACCTCTCGCCTTCTCTGTTTTTCCCCCTTCAATTCATTGTGTCCCGTCATTGTGCCCACCAGAATTGCGGCCATGAATCTCGTTGGAGACGAGGTATGAAGCTCCCATCTCCCTTCTATTTATTTTTCCCCTTGATAGATCTTGTCGCCGGGTTGGATTTCGCCGGGAACAATGGCGAAAAAAGACCCTGTTCTGACCCTATTACCGAGCTTGTTTTCCTCTTTTTCGGGCCATCTCCGTCGTCGGCATTCGTCCCCTAGGGCCTCAGCGTCTCCCCTGGCCGCGCCGAAGCCCACCCACCAGCGAGCGGGCTGGGACTCAAAAACGACCTAGCAAAGGGCCCCCTGTTTGGCCCTATTTTTGGTTAATTTCCGCGCCTCTTCCCGCCGGTCGCCATCGCCGGCCATGGCTCACCGCCTTCTGCCGGACCTCCGGCTTTGCCGCACAAAGGAGAAGTGCTGTAGCTGCAGAGGACATGAATGATTACTCTGGTAAATTAATCCATCTCAAAATTAGCACAGGTGAACTGCTTTATCTATTTTGTGTAGGAATTAATTGATATTCTACGAATGTCATCAGATCCAAGGGGCCAGGGAGCGAAGACACAGTAATACACTCTTTCCATGATACGGGAGTTGAATCCATATGTGCTTCCTACATTGTAGGATGAATCGGTAGAAATACACACAGTAAATCAGATTTACTTACCCAGATCTAGAAGAAAAATACAATACGTAGAGTGTTGAACTGGGCTGGGTTTCGGGCCTTATCTGCCCTCAAGCTTGGGCACGGGCTAATTAATTCCTAAGGCCGGCTCTATATTTAAGCACAAATCCTATATGAACTTTGTCGGGCCTTGCCTGTAGCCGAACCCAAAGTCGGCCTAGCCCGAGCTCAATTCTAGCCCTACTTATTTCTCTCCCTCTACTTGATTCATGGGTCCAGTATTGTGTCTCGTCTACCTTTTCTGTGTGGACCTAAGTTGATCCCAGAAAAGTGGCCTTGAAATGTCTTGGTACTCGGGCAGCATGTCGGATTGATCATCTCGGTCTTTGTTGAGTATCCCTGAAACTCACTATTGAAGCTCCTTGTTGAATGCTTTTAGCCTTAAGGAAGTCCCTGCTTCATGACTTATCAATTGAATTGTTTAGATCTGGCCCACTCGGAGCTGCCAAACCCCGTCAATCGACCAATCTTTCCCTTTTTTTCTCTCTCTTCAAAATGTAATACCAATGAACTTATTAAATGCGAATTAATTGGGCTCTGCATAGCTTTGAATATGTTTAGTTGATTCCTATAGTTAAATTTTGAGAGTTTAATGTGAAAAAGATAAGTAACCCGTACACTCCTTACTAGTTTTTAAATTACTGGTTGTTTTTAATACTTAAAACTTTATAGAAGATGAAGATGATGTTCGACATTAATGTTTCGTATTTTTTAAAAACTTAAGGATCGAGTATATGTCATTTTGAAACTCATAATGTGTCATAAAAGAATGGTTCCATTAATGCTTTAATATTAATGATTTATTTAGAATTATGAAATCTATAATACTATTTAGTGCTTTACAAACTATTTATTTATATATGATTTAAGAACATATGTTTCAAGAAATTACAATTTAAGAAAATATGATTCAGGAAAAAATAATTTTAAAAAAAATGTTTTAAAAAGATATAGTAAAAAGCTCTTGAATAATTATGTATGGCTTCTAAAAGTTAGATAAATCGATATCCGGAGCTAGTTCTATACAATTCGGCTAGTCGGTAATAGTAGTTGGTATACAATCCTCTTGATAGGTAATAATAGTTGACGTACGACCCAGATAGATAGTACTAGTTGCTATTTAATTTCGCCAATAGGTAATAGTAGTTGGTACCCCCAGTGTTTTTGTTTGGAAGCTATATTTGAGTGCCAGAAATCTGTCAGCTGGCTGATGCATCAGCTAGCATGAGATATGTTCTGCTCGATCTGGCTCGATAGGGCTCGACCTGTGAGTTCCTATCCTTATAAGGTTCACTCTATTGCATTGGTGATATATATCCGTCTGTTGTTCTTTATTTTGCTGTCCTTGTGAATCCAGAAAAAATTTCTGAAGTCCTTGTTCTTTATTTAGCAGTCCTTGTGATTGAATCATAAGGACTGGCACTCGAAATTAATGCATTTGTTTCCTTCTTTTCTGCTGCATGATAGTATACTTTTTGATGTTTTTCTGTATTCCCTAGATGATCTGATTCATTTTGATTGTGAATCGAAAATATTTTTATCATTCGGTTGGTCCTGCACAAAATAAATTAAAAAACAGACCTTTCAAAAAATAAGCACCTTACCCAACAGCTTTGTGGAGATCAAAATGCCTTGCAAATATTATACTTTAATTTGATGATTACACAGTAATAGCTGTTATTTGATTAAAAATGTACAGTCCATCAGATTTCATTTAGAGTGGAACACATACATCAGGGAAAAAATAAGGAAAAAGGCATCCCACTCATTAAAAGAGCTGGTGGAGTACAAAGAAATAAAAGGGAAAAATTAGAGATGTGAATGAGAGAGATAAAAGAGGTCAGACGAGTTCCATCTAGAGTCTGTAACACCTCATCTCGCAACTCTGAATTCAAAACCACAATCCAATGCAAGATGAAAGACAACACTATTTCCATGCTCAAGTTTTTAGAAAAACGAAAACAAACCTTGCGAGGATGGAATATTATGTATTTTCAATATTTCAGTAGTTGCTAGGTATGATCAAAACTACAGAAAGGGTATCTACATCAAACAAAAACAGAGGAGTCCGATGTAACATATAATGTGCAAATCTATTTTATGTATCAGTTGAATCCATCTGATGCTCTAACTTTAGCCATTTGCACCCTTCGACGGATCAAAGTTGTCATGTATAACTGTAACAACCTAGGATCTCACCCAAAATGGCTAGCCGGAAGTTATTGTTTGGATTTCTTGATCCTGTATAAGTATCCAAGATCTATCCAGCAAATAACCGATGTAGGACTAAACACACGCCCACACGGGTCCTTATATACTCCCTCTGTTCAAGCCCTGACGTCCTCGTAAGGCTAAGGGTTTAAATCCATTCAAATCTAATCACAAACATCACGATCGGTCCGTGGTCAACCCCAATGGATCCGTGCTGCAGTGTCCCCTAGTCCACATAAGTTATGGGCCGGGTTCGCTCTGATACCATTTGTAACAACTCAGGACCTCACCCAAAATGGCTAGCTGGAAGTTATTGTTTTGGTTCCTTGATCCTGTATAAGTACCCAAGATCTACCCAGCGAATAACCGATATAGGACTAAACACACGCCCACACGGGTCCTCACATACTCCTCCTGTTCAAGCCCTGACGTCCTCGTCTGGCTAAGGGTTTAAATCCATTCAAATCTAATCACAAACACCACGATCGGTCTGTGGTCAACCCCAATAGATCCGTGCTGCAGTGTCCCCTAGTCCACATAAATTATGGGCCGGGTCCGTTCTGATACCATTTGTAACAACCAAGGACCTCACCCAAAATGGCTAGCTGGAAGTTATTGTTTGGGTTTCTTGATCCTGTATAAGTACCTAAGATCTACCCAGCGAATAACCGATGTAGGACTAAACACATGCCCACACGGGTCCTCACATACTCCCCCTGTTCAAGCCCTGACGTCTTCGTCGGGCAAGGGTTTAAATCCATTCAAATCTAATCACAAACACTACGATCGGTCCGTGGTCAACCCCAATGGATCCGTGCTGCAGTGTCCCCTAGTCCACATAAGTTATGGGTCGGGTCTGCTCTGATACCATTTGTAACCACCCAGGACCTCATCCAAAATGGCTAGCCGGAAGGTATTATTTGGGTTCCTTGATCCTGTATAAGTACCCAAGATCTACCCAGCGAATAACCGATGTAGGACTAAACACACGCCCACACGGGTCCTCACAATAACATTCTTTGTAATTATTTTGATTTCATTATTCGTAATTCTGTGTAACTTTATGACTTCTTCATGTTTTGATTTCATTATTCAAGAAACATATATATTGGTCCATGCAACTCAAATTGCATCAAATATATCTGAACGAACGCTGGAATAACACAGCCATTCATATGACTGCATTCCTCATTAACAGAAGAACAAGTGTGGAAAGCAACATGTGAAAGAATGGGGCATGTCGGGTGCAGAACGCTTGTGAGGCAAGGGAAAACGAAATGCTGATAGAAGATATGGCTCTAAAGGGTACAAATTTTTTTCCAGACTGATCAATAGAAAAGAAAGCACACTGGTTCAATAGACAATTGTACAAATTTTCGGCATTAGCTTGATGGTTCAAAATAGATTACAGTAATACATTTGTGCAAAAGGTCATGGCCATTATTTGTGACATCTCTGCAATAGGTCATGGCCATTATTAGCTCCTACAAGAGATGTCACAGGTTAACAATTCAATTAGTTTGATGAGACATAGGTAGCATTCCAAATTGGATACTTGTCATCTAGACTCTAGGCAATCTAGGCCCTGCAAGTCACTCTTCGAAGAATTGATGCTAGACTCTAGGCAATCTAGGCCCTGCAAGTCACTCTTCGAAGAATTGATGCTAGACTCTAGGCAATCTAGGCCCTGCAAAGATCCATCAAAACATATTTAAAAATCAAAAGTATTCTTATTTACTATGCTTGAGGAGGACATCTCTCTCTTTTTCCACCAGACAACCTCATAATATATCATCATCACCATCATCAAGACCATTCCACTTCCACAAAGTGCTCAATGGAGAGCTTAGTAACTACGATTCTCGTAAAAAGCAGAACTCATTGTAAACTATTTTTAACATTAATTTTCTCATATAATTACCAGAATCAAAATATTAGCTACTCTTATTCATTTTCAGTGATGTTTGTTGAACTCTGAAAGTTGGCCTAGTGAACTATGATGAGAAAGTTAATATTAAAAAACACAACATTTTGAGACTACCTTCGATCATTGGATGCATAGGTTATCTAATAATCAAAAGGACAGAAGGAAACCAAAGCACAAATGCAAGACACAATCAAGTATCTAAAAGTGATTGCCAACCGCACTAATAGAAAGGGTCCTATTTATTTAGCATCCCATTTTCCTCTGCTCATGGAAGGCCCATCTCCTAATCATGCAAAATATTTTTACTGTTTTCAATCATCTGAACTCTTGCTGCTCACTAAACATCTATAAAATCCATTAGCATTCTTAATGTGATGACAAATGCATCAATTGATTAAACTCTTGATGGGGGATCTTCTAGAGTTTAGTAATTTAAAGGCTGATCAAATCATTAGCTTCTCTTTACACCCTTAAGTGATGTTTATAAAAAGGATTCTTGGATTTGATGTTCCAAAATATCATTGTATACCATCAAAAGACTGTGCATAAAGAATGCTCGGCTTTGATGATTATGATAGTTAAATAAATTCATGATCTAGTAGTTTCTAGACGCACAAGAAAACAAACTAAAGGAAAGCTATGTCTCTCTGTTCCATTGCATATTACTAGCCTAGGTTCAGCTTGGGAAGGCTCATCTTACTCCACTCACCAAGTTGATCTCAAGCACATCAGGAGCACTCTCTTTTTATTTTTTCTTTCTTTTTTTTTTTGTAATTTTAAGAAGGGGAGGGAGGTTGGGTTGGTGAGGGATGCCCATCTAACATTTTGAGCATCTTCAATGTAATCACAATGATGTTGTCTAGCACAATGCTTCTCTCCATGGTAAGTTTTAAAACAATTTCAGAAGCCCCACAAACCTCACTAATGGTGTTCCACCATTAGGACAACCTCAGCCATCGGCTAGGTCGGCGGTGGCGAGCAAAGAACATGATGATCAGGGTCTACTGATGGATTGCATTCCCCTCAAAGTTGGAAAGGCAGTTTTCCAGGTGCCTTCTTTTTGGCCCTCCATGATGCATCTTGTTGATGCAGATTGCGCCACATGGCAACACGACGATGCACGCCGGATACGATGGGCCCACAGAGATAGGCTGAGGCCCCAGTATTATGTGGAAGTCCTTGTCATGGTCACAGTGGAACATTCATACCCACATGCAGCTCACATGAAAATACTCCAACCTCCCTGTTAGAACTTGATCATGAGGGATACAGAATTTATTCTTTTATCCTCCAGAAAGACTCTCTCTGAAGCTGTTTCTCCTCAAGAATACAAACTCTCAGTATTGCTTCCAACAATTTGCTTAAGGCTTTACACATCTCTTTAAGTGTCTTTCACGTACAAGAATTTGCCTTAGCTTCATAAAAGACAGGAAAAGACTATGCTGATGAATTATAGGATCAGAAACTGTCTCCCTACTGCCTTTGCTTAGATGAACAATGGGCAGGATTCTTGTAGTAGAACTTATTGAGGAATGAGTTCAATCAGCAGCCCACTTTTCTAATTAATAGGTCCACCACAGATGCATCTAATGAGCTCGCAAATTTCTTCACACATTTTTATATTTCCAGTGCTCCAATCTTTGTCCTCAACCACGGCAATTTAAATGGAATCAATTCCTTACCTTAAGAATAAACCAGCTAGCAACCCCCTGTCTCAACATAGAGATTAGATTCCAGGTTCAGTCTGGAATGGTGGCAATCCACTGCATTTCCCTACTTATCAATCAAGCATCATGATCATATTGCAAGGTTCGATTATCTCCATCATCATCACTGTCATCCGAACAACTCCAATCAAACATGGAGTTGAGAAGGCTCCATGGAAGGATTGAATAGAATTTACAACCACATTGCAAGAGGAGGCCTTTCTCCTTCTCCACATTGCAACGAAAAAAAAAAAACCATCCCCATTTCTAGAGCTGGATATGGGCTGATCTGGGCCGGGCCACACTCCTGCCCGGGCCTGACCCAAACCCGATTGGGCCCGTCCGAATTTGTGGAGTGGACCATAGCCCATTGCGTCACAAACGGCATTGACGAGGACATTATATTCCTTTCAGAGCAGTTGGTTGCTGGACGCTGTGAGAACTCTTAGGGCTCGTTTGGTTCGCGGGAAAAGAAGGGGGGAAAGTGTGGTCAACGGGAAAGTAATGAGATGCCTCTTGTTTGGTTGGAGTTTTCAAAGGAGAGAGAAGGGAAAATTGTATTCCCATGGGAATGTGATTCCCACATTTCATGGGAAAGTCTTTCCCATGAGAAACATGGGAAAGTTACTTTCCCATGAGGCGGGAATCACTCCATTTTTACTTTTTCCCAAAAAGTCCCTTCAGCATTAAAGAAGCATTAAAGAGGCATTAAAAACCTAATTTTTATTAAGGGCATAATAGGAATTATATATAACTTTCCTAGGAAAGTGGATGGCCAACCAAACATAAGCACCTTAGAAATTTGTCACTTTCCCATGGTCAACCAAACATGCCAAAAGTACTTTCCTAGGCATCCTCTTTCTAGGAATTTGTTTTCCAGGAATCATATTTCTAGGAAGGAAAATGCTTCCCGCGAACCAAACGAGCCCTTAGGAATTTCAGAGGCCATCCTCTGCATTGGAATGTCGCTACCAGAAGGGCTGCGCTTCTTATTCTTGTGACTGAAAAAGCCCAGAAGTGAAGAAAAATTCCCTCGACCCAACCATGCAGCATTAATCGCAAATGCTCGGCAAACATCGCTTGTTTAAACCCATCAGAGTTCAATGAATTCAATCCATGAGAGCCAACTCGAAGTCCCACCGGGAGGGAGACTTGCATTGCTCGAAAGAAAATAATAGATGTATGACTAGCCTGTGCGAAGAAAGCACACAAAGGAAAAGTGCTGTAGTTGCAGAGAACATGAATGATTACTCTGATAAATTAATCCATCTCAAAATTAGTACAAGTTAACTACTTTATCTATTTTGTGTAGGAATTAATTGGTATTCTACGAATGTCGTCAGATTCAAGGGGCCAGAGAGCGAAGACACAGTAATACACGCTTTCCAGGATACTGGAGTTTGAGTCCGTATGTGCTTCCTACATTGTAGGATGAATCAGTAGAAATACACACAGTAAATCAGATTTACTTACCCAGATCCAGAAGAAAAATGCAATATGTAGAGTGTTGAACTGGGCTGGGTTTGGGCCAGAATTTGAGCTCGGTTTCGGGCCTTGTCCAGGCTTAAGCTTGGGCATGGGCTAATTAGATACCTAAGCTTGGCCTGAAAATAAATGAGCTCTATATTTTAGCCCAAGTCCTATTTGAACTTTTTCGGGCCTTCCTTGTAGCCCAACCCAAAGTCGGCCCAGTCCAAGCCCGGTTCCAACCCTACTTGTTTCTCTCCCTCTACTTGATTCATGGTCCCGGTATAGAGTCCCATCTCCCTTTTATGTGTGGACCTAAGTTGATCCTAGTAAAGAGGCCCTGAAACGTCTTAGTACTCGGGCAGCATGTCAGACCGATCATTCTGGTCCTTATTGAGTATCCCTAAAACTCACTATTGATCCTGCTTCATGACTTATCAATCGAATTGTTTAGATCTAACCCATTTGGAGCCACCAAATGCTATCAACCGACCAATCCCCCCTTTTTCTCTCTCTTCAAATTTTAATACCATTGAACATATTAAATATGAAATAATTGGGCTTTGCATAGCTTTGAATAGGTTCAGGTGATTCGTAGTTAAATTTTGAGAGTTTAATGCGAAAAAGATAAGGAATCCGGACACTCCTTACTAGTTTTCAAATTACTGGTTGTTTTCAATACGTAAAACTTTATAAAAGATGAAGATGATGTTCGACATTAATATTTTGTATTTTTTAAAAAAAATTAAGGATCAAGCATATGATATTATGAAACTCATGTTGTGTCATGAAAGAATGGTTCCATGAGTGTTTTAATATTAATGATTTGTTTAGAACTAGGAAATCTATTTTAAGAAGATATGGTAAAAGGCTCTCAAATAACTATGTATGGCCACTAAAAGTTGGATAGATCGACATCCGGAGTTACTTCTATATGATCCTGCCAGTGAATAATAGTAATTGGCATACGATCCTCCCAATGGATAATAATAGTTAACATACAACCGACAGATAATAGTAGTTGCCATATAATCCCGCCAATAGGTAATAGTAGTTGGTACTTTATCGATTACGGCCCTGTCACGGATATAATAGTGACCTTAGCATTTAGTCGAGGAGAATTATTATGAATTATGATGTGGCAAAATAACAAATAATCTATGGTTTTATTTATGAAGTTAGTATGATTTATGACTTTGTTTATGCCATGCACTTGGAACCATATTTATAAAATGAGTATGCTTTATGCATATACAAGAGCATGATTGATTTATGACTTTTTTTTATTATACTATTATTATTAAATGTTCTATTTTACAATGATAGTTATTTTTGGTAATTATGTATTGATTCATATGAAAACTTATGCTTGATCCAACAAAGTAGTGTAAGATTTACTTACTGAGCTATGTAAGCCCCCCCCCCCCCCCCTCCCCTCCTCTCTCTCTCTTTCTAACTTTTTCAGACGAATAAGGAAGCTAGGAGCGGGGAATGATTTAAGCTCAGAGTTCGTGCTAAGAAGCTTTTGTAGCAAAATTTTAGTTAATTAACTAATCATTTATGGATTTTTTGAAATTGTGGGACTTTGAACATTTGAATGTTGAGTTTAGAAGCTTTGTCCTAGCAACTTGTTTCATTATTTAGCTGATGAGATATTAGGATCCTTTTATATTCTGTATGAGATGGATTTTCCTATAGGATTACTATGCTGGCTTCGTGTTACTGCTTCGGTAACATGGCCATGTTATGTCCTAAATTTGGGGCATGATGGCCAATTAAGATTTCCTCATCATAACATTTATATATCCAATATACTGTCCAATTTTTTATGCTTGTAAAGAGAAAGTGGGCTTGGTGGAACCTCCCACATGAGTCGAGAGGGGGAGATTTGTTATTGTGGTCCCTCCTCATGTGAGACCCATCTCATTTGATTTTTTTTTAAAAAAAAAAGAGGATAAGGATGAACCACCGGTTTGGGTGAGGGAATCGAAAAAGAAACCGGGAGTCTTGGGGCTCTACTAAAAAATGGAAGAGAAAAAAAAAAGAAAAACAGAGAAGAAGATGAGATAAAAAAAGTGTCGCTTTGTCATATGATCGAAAAGTTGATTGTATCCAAATTTGGCTGAAAGTTCTGGATGTTATTCCGGCATTGAGAGCTACAGATTGAACGGTTTGGATTTTTGAAAAGCCTTCTCTATTAATTATTTCAAGCATTAACAATTGGTGAGATCTATTCTCTATTTTATTGTTTATTGTTGAAATCCACCTTATTGGTAATAAATATTCTTGTTCTGGAAGCCAAGATTATTTTGTTAATGTTTGTGCTGTCTCTAATTGATCTAAAGAAAGTCTATTGTAATCCTATTATTCTAAATAATGGAAGTTTTTGGCTGGATTAGGTCCCGTAGTTTTTTTTCAAGGATTTTCTACGTTAAAAATTGTGTTGTCTCTTATTTCTGGATTGCTTGATTATTTTGCCTGTTAATTGCTTGAGTAGATTGTAGAGATGATTGTTGCTTAGTAAGTGATATCCTATTTAATTACACAAAAAGGAAAAAGAAGTTTGCGGTACCATTGTTTCTTGATTGTATTTTTCCCAACACTATCCTTATATGGTTCATTCTCTTGCGTTGGCAATATATATCCATCTGTTGTTCTTTATTTAGTTGTCCTTGTGAATCCAGCAAAATTTTCTGAAGTCCTTGTTCTTTATTTAGCAGTCCTTGTGAATCAATCGTAAGGACCAGCATTCGAACTTAATGCATTTGTTTCCTTCTTTTCTGCTGCATGATAATAGACTTTTTGATGTTTTTCTGTATTCCCTAGATGATCTGATTCATTTTGATTGTGAACTGAAAATATTTTTATCATTCAAGTTGGTCCTGCACAAAAAAAATGAAAAAACAGACCTTTCAGAAAATAAGTACCTTACCCAACAGCTTTGTGAAGATCAAACTGCCTTACAAATATTATAGTTTTATTTGATGATTACACAGTAATAGCTGTTATTTGATTAAAAATGAACAATCCGTAAGAGTTTTGAATTTGAAATTTGAAACGGTTGTGAACCGTTTCTCCCCATTTAAACTCATTTAAAACCATCCTAAAAGCAATGAGACGTTGGGCTCCAACGTTACTCCAGATGGGAGAGAGAGGAGAGCCCTCTCACTCTCATTTAATTCCTTCTTTTCACATCCGTTAGAGCTTTTCCTTCTGCAGTTTTTTCTGTCTTTTCTGATTTTCTTGCTTTCAAGCGGTGAGGGGAGAAGACAAGAGAGGTTATCTTACTGTTGGTCTCCTCTTCGCCAATCACTCTTCATCTTTTGGCTCTAAATCAATTGTGTACGAGCATACAGAAAAATCCCTGCGGAGTTCAAGAGATTTTGTAGTACTGTGCACGTCTACAAAATCAATAATCTGTTGTATCTTGGGAAGGGATCACCAGAATCCGGTGCATATAGGGAGGCGAATCTCTTTCAAAGACAGTGACTACACGCCTTGGACCGATCTACAGGTATTGTTTATTTTATTTTGGATTGAAAGGAAACGACATCAAAGAGGTACGCATCGGAACCCGTTGTTTCAGTGAAATTAAATTATCTGTGGATTATTTGAGTTCTTTGAGTTGATTATTCCATCAATTTTTGAAAGAGATTTGTTTCCAAAACACAAAGATGGACAAAGTTAAGAACTCATTAAACGATATCTTGAAACCCAAGTCATTCGAAGGAAAAAATTTTGTTAGATGGCAAACAAAGATGGAGTCTTGGTTAGACACATTAGATTTATATTATGTGGTTTCAAACAATCCTTCAACTAAGGACCCAATGGATCATGAACCTGGCAGATCAGCTGCTAAATACAAATTTGAGAGAGATGATCGTTTGTGCAAAAGTTTGATACTTAGTGCACTAAATGATAACTTATACGACATCTACTCTAGAGCTGAAGGTACGGCTAAGATGTTGTGGAATGAACTTGAGTCAAAGTATGGTAAAGAAATCGAATCAGAAGAGAAGTTCATCATAGGAGAATATTTTTCTTACAAAATGGTAGATCACAAATCAGTAATTGATCAAGCACATGAAGTCTAAAATATAGTGGCGAAGATCATCGCAATGGGTATCCCTATTGATGAGAGAATACAGGCAGCAACCCTCATAGAAAAGCTCCCATCTTCCTGGACGAATTTTAAAATCTCTTTGAAGCATAGGAGACATACCCTCTCTTTGGATCAAGTACTAGTGTCCCTTCAAATAGTGGAAAAACATAGGAATAACCATAAACAGGACTTGGGTAATGACTCAGAAGTTAGTGCAAAGGCAAACTTAGTGGAAACAAAGAAAACTAACTTCTCGAGGAATAAATCCGAGAAATATTTTGAGAAGCCAAAACCGAAGATTCAAAAGGAATGGAACAAGAGAACATGTTATGTCTGTGGAAAACCAGGACACTACGCCAAACAGTGTAGACATAGAAAGGACAAGGTCAAGGGGCAAGGTGACAAAGTGACTCCTCAGGCAAACATGATAACTAGTTTTGGCTCTGTTGGAACCGAGGACAGATTAGTAATCTCGAAATTTGAGTTAAACCTGGCATACAATCCAACCGATTGGTGGATTGACACAGGAGCTACTGTCCATATTTGTTCTAATATTTCCTCTTTTTCTTTCTACCAGGAGGTTAAAGGGAGAACTATGACCATGGGCAACTCCAGTATTGCACAAGTGATTGGAGAAGGAGAAGTAAAATTGAAGTTCACATCTGAAAAATTTCTTACTCTCCAGAACGTGCAATATGTGCCAGATGTTAGCAAGAATCTTGTTAGTGGTTTCCTTTTGAGTCAGTTAGGCTTTAAATTAGTGTTTGAATCAAACAAGGTTGTAATTACCAAAGGTGGGACATTTGTCAGGAGGGGCTATGTTGCTAATGGGTTATTTAAATTGAGTATATTACCATGCAACAGTATGAATAAAAATGTTTCTTCTCCACTTGTTATGCATATCGACTCTTTAGAAATGTGGCATAGTAGACTTGGACATGTGAATAATAATACCCTCAAAAGAATGATGAGTTTAGATTTAATTCCTAAATATAATTTAGAGAAGAACAAAAAATGTGAAATTTGTGTTCAAGCTAAACAACCTAGGAAACCATTTAAATCAACAAGTAAAAGTTCTAACCTACTTGATTTAATACATAGTGATATTTGCGAGATGAGCGGTATTTTGATGAGAAGAGGAAAAAAATACTTTATTACCTTTATAGATGATATGTCAAAATATTGTTATATATATTTAATAAAAACTAAGGATGAAGCCTTAGAAAAATTTAAAATTTATAAATCAGAGGTTAAAAATCAAACCCAGAAAACAATAAAAAGACTTAGGTCAGATAGAGGAGGAGAATATAGTTCAACAAAATTTGGAAAATTTTGTGAAGAACATGGAATTATACATGAAACTACTGCCCCTTATTCTCTTCAGTCAAATGGAGTTGCTGAAAGAAAAAATAGAACTTTTATTGACATAATTAACTCAATGCTTACTAGTTCTGGTTTTCCCAATAATTTGTGGGGTGAAGCTCTAATTTCAACATGTAAAATACTTAATCGTATACCATTTAAAGAAAATCAGAAAACACCAAATGAGTTATGGTAGGTAGAAAACCTAGTCTAAAATATTTCAAAGTTTGGGGTTGTCTTGCAAAAGTTAAAATTAACTCTAGCAAGATGACTAAATTGTCTCCTAAGACTTTTGATGCAGTTTTTATATGGTACGCGAAAAATAGTAATGCATACCGATTCTTAGTAGTACGATCAGATGTACCTAAAATTACGCCAAACACTATTAAAGAATCGGATAATGCAGTATTTTTTGAGAATGTGTTTCCTATGAAAGAAAAGAGAAAGTTAGAAATAGGAGAATCCTCTAAATCACAAAATGATAATACTGAAATAGAATCCGAAGTCGAACTTAGAAGGAGCAAGAGACCTAGGATAGAGAAAAACCTAGGAGATGATTTTTACACATTTCTTGTTGAAGATGAACCTTTGACATATGCTGAAGCAATGAAATCCAGTGATGCACTTCTATGGGAGGAAGCCATTAAAAGTGAGATGGAATCAATCCTTTCACACAATACATGGGTGATAACCGACTTATCTCCAGGGTCTAGACCACTAGGATGCAAATGGGTCTTTAAAAGGAAACAAAATCCTGATGGATCCATTGGAAAATACAAAGCTAGATTAGTTGCTAAAGATTTTAGTCAAAGGGAAGGAATGGACTATTTTGACACTTATTCTCCAGTCACTAGGATAACTACAATTCGGTTGCTTATAGCATTGGCAGCATTATATAAACTTGAAATCCATCAGATGGATGTGAAAACCGCCTTTCTTAATGGCGAGTTAGATGAAGAAATTTATATGGAGCAGCCAGAAGATTTTGTAGTTCCTGGTCAAGAGAATAAAGTGTGTAAGCTAGTCAAATCCTTATATGGATTAAAACAAGCTCCTATACAGTGGCATGAAAAGTTTGACCAAGTCATTTTATCATATGGCTTTAATATTTGTGACTTCGATAAATGTGTATATTGGAAAATATCTGATAGGTCTATTATTATCCTATGTTTATACGTAGATGATATTTTAATTTTTGGTAGTGAACATGTCACAATTTTAGAAGTGAAGAAATACTTGAGTGACAATTTTGAGATGAAAGATCTAGGGTTAACTAAAGTAATCTTAGGACTCAGAATTATAAGGACACAAAATGAGATTGTTCTGAGTCAATCTCACTATGTTGAAAAAGTGTTAAAGAAATTTGGGTACGAAAATTGTAAGCCAGTTAGCACCCTATATGATCCTAGCATAAAATTAAAGAAAAATGGTGGGGATAGTGTTTCCCAATTAAAGTATTCTCAATTAATTGGAAGTCTTATGTATTTATCTAACTGTACAAGACCTGATATCTCCTATGTTGTAGGAAGACTGAGTAGATACACTAGTAACCCCGATAAAATACATTGGGATGCAATAGAAAGGCTTCTTAAATATTTGAAGGGTACTATTAACTACGGGATATACTATTCTGGTTTTCCCACTGTACTAGAAGGGTATAGTGATGCTAACTGGATCTCTGACTCCAAAGACACAAAGGCCACTAGTGGATTTGTTTTTACACTAGGTGGTGGTGCAGTCGCTTGGAAATCTTCCAAGCAGACCTTGATTACTAGATCCACCATGGAGGCTGAAATGGTGGCCTTAGAGTTAGCTGGTGGAGAAGCAGATTGGCTTAGGGGTCTGTTATCAGATATTCCCATGATGGATAAGCCTATTCCTGCTATTCTAATTAACTGTGATAATCAGGCGACTATAGCAAAAGTGAAAAGTAAAAATCACAACTCGAAGTCGTCTAGGCACATTGAGCTTCGATATAAAATTTTAAGGAAGCTCACATCTACTAGAACTATGACTTTAAGTTATATTAAATCAGTAGAGAACTTGGCAGATCATCTGACCAAGGGCTTGTCGAGAGGACAAGTTCAATATGCTTTGAGGGGGGTGGGTTTAAAGCCTATTTTTGAGTCATCGTCAGTGGCAACCCAACCTATCTACCTGGAGATCCCAAAATGTAGGTTCAATGGGACAAACAAGCTGACTGAGTAGCTGGTCGGAGCACCAAATTTAAAGTAAACATGGTTCACTACCCATCTCTATGGAGCAGGTGCTCAACTGCACTAGATGGCGTAATGCCTTAATGATATCAAGGCTATTATAGCAGGGTATAGAGTTGCAGTATACCCTTGGAGATATCACCGATATGAGTATGACTGTGGGGCTGCAGTCAAATAGAGAATTAAGGCTTGTTCTCTAAGAGACACTCACAAAACAAGATACCTGCCCACGGCCGTAATGCGCTACCCCGACGGAACTCACATGCAGGGTCAACTCTTAGTTGTTCGGTATTTTAAAATCTATACATAAAGTCCAAGTTCAAGACTTTGTTCACTTCGGACCGGTGTGGATGGCGAAATACCAACTAGATGAAGGTTCAAGTCCGGAAGACATCTTTCATTGAAAGCTAAGTGTACTGAATGCTCGTACTTTGAATTTTCAAAATTTTGACATTTTCAAAATTATCTCAAAAAAAATTCAAAATTTCAAAATGGTGGGAAATGTAAGAGTTTTGAATTTGAAATTTGAAACGGTTGTGAACCGTTTTTCTCCATTTAAACTCATTTAAAACCATCCTAAAAGCAATGAGACGTTGGGCTCCAATGTTACTCCAGATGGGAGAGAGAGGAGAGTCCTCTCACTCTCATTTAATTCCTTCTTTTCACATCCATTAGAGCTTTTTCCTTCTGCAGTTTTTTCTGTCTTTTCCGATTTTCTTGCTTTCAAGCGGTGAGGGGGAGAAGACAAGAGAGGTTATCTTGTTGTTGGTCTCCTCTTCGTCGATCACTCTTCATCTTTTGGCTCTAAATTAATTGTGTACGAGCATACAGAAAAATCCCTGCAGAGTTCAAAAGATTTTGTAGTACTGTGCACATCTACAAAATCAACGGTCCGTTGTATCTTGGAAAGGGATCACCAGAATCCGAGAATATAAGGAGGCGAATCTCTTTCAAAGACAGTAACTACATGCCTCGAACCGATCTAAAGGTATTATTTATTTTATTTTGGATCGAAAGGAAACGACATCAAAAAGGTACGCATCGGAATAAGTTGTTTCAATGAAATTAAATTATTAATAAATTATTTGAGTTTTTTGAATTGATTATCCCATCACAATCCATCAGATTTCATTTAGAGTGGAACACATACGTCAGGGAAAAAAGTCAGGAAAAAGGCATCCCACTCATTAAAAGAGCCGGTGGAGTACAAAGAAATAAAAAAGAAAAAATTAGAGGTGTGAATGGGAGAGAGATAAAAGAGGTCAGATGATCTCTATCTAGAGTCTGTAACACCTCATCTTGCAACTCTAAATTCAAAACCAAAATCCAATGCAAGATGAAAGACAACACTATTTCCATGGTCAAGTTTTTAGAAAAACGTAAACAGACCTTGCGAGGTTAGAAGATTATGTATTTTCAATATTTCATGTCATACATGTCATGCATGCTTTTAGAAAAAAGAAAACAGACCTTGCTAAATATGATCAAAACTACAGAAAAGGATCTACATCAAACAAAAACAGAGGAGACCGATGTAACATATAATCTGCAAATCTATTTTATGTCCATTTGCACCCTTCAATGGATCAAAGTTGTTATTTATAACATTCTTCGTAATTATTTTTCTTTTTCTTTTTTTTTTGTGCTATAACGGGTGTATCATACCTGATGGATACGAATATACCCAAAAAAATCAAAAGATAACAGAGCCCGGAGTGCTCTGGATAGGTCCTCCTCTTCCAGCCACAGGGTCTCTTCAAAATGATTAGCCACATATGAAATTACCCAGTCTGCTGCCCCGTTGGCTTCTCGATACACATGCTTAGCCTGAACAGTCAACCCCCCACACACCATAGCCCGAATGTCTCTGAGTAGCGGGTGGATATTGCCCACACCACCCACACTCTACTGGATCCAATTATTTTCCTTTTTTGGCTTTATGACTGTCCCATTCTTCATGTCTTGCTTTCATTATTCAAGAAACATATATATTGGTACATGCAAATCAAATTGCATCACACTGGTTCAATAGGCAATTGTACAAATTTTCGGCATTAGCCTGTTGGTTCAAAAAGGATTACGTAATATATTTGTGCAATAGGTCATGGCCATTGGCTCCTATAAGAGATGTCACAGGTTAACAATTCATTGCACCATATATTTGTAGATGCCAATTTTAATACACATATATGACAAAAGCATTGTCGAGCTCTACTCCTACCCATGAGCCACCGGTAGGGGCCCTTGACGCAGGTGACCCAGCTCCATGCTCTTCATCCCAAGGGACCATCTTGCGGGCGACCTTTCTCTTCCGTCATTTTGTGTATCTAAAGATCTATTTAGATAATTGGGCTAGATTAGTACAACTAGCAAAATTATAGAATTATTTGTTGGGCTAGGTCTATATTCATAAATATTTAGAAATAGCTTTGGAGTAGGCCGGTCTGAATTCCATAAGAAGAAAAAAAAAGAGATTGATGTCAGATGTTCTGGATGTGGGTAAATTATTTTTTTTGTTTTTTGTAAAAATATTGATGGTTATGATCGAATAACATCCTTACGGGGCAATGGTGGAATAGTCTTTGCATTGCAACCAACAACGGACTTCATTTTGATGATCAAGGAGGGATCAGAAGTCGAGTTCATCTCCCGTTCAGCCAGCGTTATATCATGATCAGATGCCATTGTCATCTCTTACTGAAAGAGAGAACCTCCTCCAAAGTATCACTTTTCGAAGGAATAAATTATACTATTTGATCTTTTTTCTTCCAAAATTATTACCGTGGAGAAGAATAACCGCCGTTACAATGACTCCGCATGCCTCCGTCCGTCTCTATACTGTTACCAGAATTGCACACGAGCGAGACACGGGAGAAAAGGTGGCGATGTGTATGTCTTTTTATTTTTATTTTTTTTAATTAAACAGAATGCTTATAGACCTTTAGCATGAATCTATCCAACTAAATCAAAAAATAAAATATCATAAAACTGAAAAAAACATCTTATTGTATCTTTATCTTTTTTTTCATTTTTTTTTAAAAAGAAAGATATGAATCATCCAACCACAAACACCTGAGTAGTGTTAGCTCTAGTTTAAGCAAATCTGTTCCTTAAATCCGGTATATAATGTGAATCAACTTAGTATTTTTTTGGCATTATCCAATTTTGATATAAGGGATGACAATATTTGAACAAGGAGAGCACTCCTCACAGCAATGTGCAATATAATTTGACCAGGTCAATGTTAGCCCGAGGGCTCATGTGGGACATTGAGCTCGGCTAGGTCTGATCACAAGCGTGGAAATTTTGGTTATGAAGGCTAAACCTCTAAGATCATTTGTAGCCTGGCCTAACCCACATGATGTGCGTTCTTAGTGAAGATTATGAACTCATTTGGTTCGCAAGAAAAATTTTTCTCACTAAAATATTTTTTTCTTAGAAGTTGATGTCTAAGTATAATATATCTATAAGAGTGGTTTTTGTATATTTGATTGACTATAAAAAAATGACACATACCAAAGTAGCTTGTATTTTGTTAAGCATCCGGTTTATAAAAAGATTATATAAAATATTTAGTATGCTCTTGATAAAAGAAAAGACATTACCACATTCTACTTAAAAGTTTAAGGACACTTTAGAAAATAAAATTATTCTAGTTTTCAGCCAGTGAGAATTGAACTCTCCTATGTCAAATATGAGTTTTTTTTCTTATAAAATATAAAAAAAAAATTTTATAAAAAAGCTACTTTTTCATTTTTCTTCTTTGAAAACTCCAACTAAATATGAAGTATTTTTTTATTTTCTCATTGACCATACTTTTCCTTCTCTTCCTGCAATCCAAACGAGCCTTACATGATTAAAAATTTCCGGCAGGCTACTTCTATTACCTCGAAGTTATTTATGAGGCTGATTATTATCTAATGGAAACAACCGCTTTCCCTCTCCTCTTCATATTTTCTAACTCTGCAATAACCTTACTTTGGACATGATCATAAAGCATGCTTGCCTTAGACAGGGTGTATGATTAGGAAGCCCATCTCCAACGCCAGGACACCCTCATAGCACTTGGACTGCTGGCATCAAATCTTCCTTAGGGAAGATGGTGCACATCATAATTTGTGGTAGTTGGAGTAGATTAGGTGTCACTACATAATTCTCAATCTAGCAACCCTAAATTTATGATACAGATTTCCTATGCGTCTAAGGACAGTAATCAAAATGAAGTGTTCCCAAGGAGAGCAAGGAGAAGAAAAGCTTAACCAGATAAATATATCGTTGTGCTTTTTATTGACATTCTTTCTTGTATGCATTGATACAGTTCGTATTTCTTAGCCTTGCGCAATATTGAACTTGCAGTAGGTTTGGTCTAGATACAATTCAAGACAAAATCTATATCATCGTAGATAATTGCCAAGGATCAAGCAGTGCAGAAGAAACCAAATTTAACCTTGGGTTTAGAGTACTCAGTAGTAAGTATTTTAGAAGCCACTATGGCATTAGCAGCCTCTGCATAATGAACTCCATCCCAGTTCACATACTTCGAACCTTCAGGGCAGACCGGGCAGGCTGCATTACCACAGGTTATATTCTGATTGAAGTTATATGGAGGTCCGCCGTAGCCGCAACATGCCATCAATGGGTTCTCAAAACCTACATAAGTGAATAAGAGAATTGTAACAATCATTTCCAAAAGCAAACCAATACTTAGGTAGAAATTTGGAATTTCATTACTTATTTTTCTTCATTTGATGTTTTGTTAATGTTGAAGTTCTGCAAATTCTAAAACAGAGAAAGAATATGATTCTAAAACTAATAATTTCCAGAACAAAGTTTAAATCATATAGATTGCTATCTAAGTTTTGTAGCTTACCATATGTAGCATGATTTGCAATAATATCATACTTAATGGTGAAGATATCAGTGTAGACAATGGTGGCATCATTCAACTCAGATCTCAACTCATCGCAGAGAATGTTCAATTGGGCATTGAATTCCTTGGCAGCATTGTTGAAGGGCACGAGACAACCATATCGATCAAGACTGCTGCTATCTTTCCGTGGCAAAGAAAGCTTTTGAGGCAAGCACCCCAGAGGACCAGTGTTGTGGATCCAAAAGCTTTTGCCACCACTACTGTACAAAGTCTGCATTCAGGAGAGGCAAGACCTTAACACCATTCCAAGAGATAAGTCATTATAAAACAACCATGGATGAGAAGAGACTGTGATAAAGAGTTCTCGCACACTGTGAATTATTTGAGGAATCCTTAACTAATTAGATCAGTTAATGAAGGGGCTCTAGAAGTGAAGTTTGAGCAAAGTCAGAAGAAGCTAACAAGTATGAAACTATGACATGCTATTGCTATGCTTAAAGCATAAAACTTCTAATGCAAAGAATTGCAAACATGAGGTTATGAACCGCCAATGAATTTGATATATAGAGGTATACTTGCCTTAACAGCAGTTTGAATTTCAGAAATAACAGATGGGATCCTTTGGATGACTTGATCAAAGGGTAAATTCGCACCGAAGGCAGCGGATAGATCATTCTGCCCAATGTCAATGGCATAGAGTGCCTTGTGAAACCCCTCCTCATTGATAAGACCTTTTGAACCTACGACATAGATCAATTGCATTGGTGAACTAAATTTGAAATATACTCACAATAATGCAATTTGCTTTGGAGAATTTCAATAAATATTAGCTAGGGGCTAGAGGGAAACCATGGACAGATTGAACTCTATAGTCACACCGCATAGAAAACTCGCAAACAAGACAAAATTTTGATGAACATGGCCATAGAGCAAGACTTCAGTATATATATACCTTGAGCAATGAGCTCCAAAGATCGAGCTTTGAATCGAAGGAACTGATTCACTTGAATGTGCAAAGAGAAAGGAATATCTGGTGGCAGTGCCGTCGAACCAGCAATGGCGAAATTTGCTCCATTTCTAAAATCTGATCCCACTGATTCCAAATATGGGCTCAGATAACTCATGTGCAAGCTTTCACCTATCAATGACATTGTCAAGAACCCCAATAATTAGATTCATCAATCATAATCTAATTAACACTAGCAAGAACTAAAATGCAAGTCTAAGACTATCAGTAAGTAATAACAAATGGATAACACATGACACCACACTGGAATCACAAAGAAGGCAACATGTTCATAAACTCCAACATAAAACGAGGACCAAACCAGCCTAAATATTTAAATTATAACATCAATGCAGTGACCCGGAGACATTGGGAAATTGCCAGTTCTTCATTTTTTCCCTACGGGGATTTCCTTTTACCATCGTTTCCAACTCGTTTCCAAATCCGTTCTATTCGTTGCCCACTGAATATTGCCGTTTCCCACCCAGAAAAGTAAATCAGAAAAGAAAGAGGGAAAGGAGGATGAGTGGTGGTGCTCACAGAGGAAGTCGAGGATGAGGCGGCCGTCGCAGAGGCGGCCGGTGGAGCGGTGGAAGAATAGGCGGCCCTCCGGCGGAAAGATTTGGTAGCCGAGACCGGCCATGAGGCCGCCGGTGTCGGAGTTTGAATCGCCGAAGTTGAACACCACCGCATTGCTCCCACATGCCGACTCCACCAACGCCGGCAGAGTAAGAGTAGCAACCACCACCAAGAATAAGAAAGCCGGAGAAATGGTGAGCCACAGCACAAGGCCTCCTCCACCACCCATATAAACTTCTCTTCTCTCTCTAGATGGTTCCTAAGTATCTCCGCCCCCACTACTACTCGTAGTGTAGCTTTAGCCGTCCAAGACTCAATCTCCTCTTCTTGTCCGTGTACAAGATGAGGACAGAGAAGCTGGCTTCCGGTCACAGACACACACTCTCTCTCTCTCTCCCCCTTATACTGCCATTTCTGTCTGAGACTTCTGCTCTCTGTGTCCTTTTCTTTCCATCCAGCTGTGTCCATTAAATCGACAGAGGGAGTGATTCTCATGGGCCCCACTATATTTACAGGGGAGTTAAAGTGTTGGATTGTCATTCATGCGGCAAGTGAATCCAAATTCAATTACACGATTCAGTTTGAGGTTTGGTTCAAGATTTTCTTCTAAGATTTTTCTTGACAATAAATCTTAATTTTTATTTTATTATTATCATCTTTTTTTTTATGGATGAGCCTCGGAGGCAGTGAGCTTGACAACGATGAGCCCAGCCAAAGGAACATTTGCCGGCACATGAGAGGGCTGGCCTCTTTTAGAGCCACTCATATTTTTTAAAAGACGTACAATACCACTAAGTAGTCTTCCATGCTGCGTATCATTTAAGTACTTTTCTTTTGAAGAATGCTGAGTCCGCTCTTTCTCTCCTTTGTTATTTTCTTCTCTTTCATCTTTCTACGTGTCACTATCGTACCAAACAAAAAAAAAAAAAAAACTTCCACCCCAAAAATATTAGTAAAGAGAGGAATCAATTCCAAATCACTTGTTCAACTCCAGCAACTTTACAAACTTGATCAGCTTGCAACTTCATTTTTATTAATTGTTTTATCAATATATTTTAAAAACTTGAATAACATATAATCCTATTTCTATTAATTCAACTTTTTGATATTGAAATAATATTTTATGATATCATTTCTTTTGTTATGATTTTAAAAATTCTGCATATATTCTATTTATCCTTAGGTCATAGTTTATAACCCGAAGCCAGAGATGATATAGCATAATGAGTTATTGTGGATTGGATAAATTTTGAAATTGATTTTATTTATCAACTAAAAAAAAGCATTTTTGCCACTTTGAAACAAAATTCTCTTGCTCAATTTTTCTTTCATATTTAATCAGTAACCTATTCTATCTGATTTTCTTATCTCTGGATGGTATCAGAAGAGAGGCTATGTTGTATTTGTTTTTAAGAACAAGGTTTACAAAAATAATTGAAATAAGAATAGTTCTATGTCCGTCGAAACAGTTTGAAAATAATTTTTAGTTGAGAATGCTTTTGTCAATTAAGGAAAAAAAGATGTGCATAAATGATAGCATTTGTTTCTCTTAGAATCAGTTTGATTTGCAAGAAGAGGAGAGAAGAAAATATGGTTACAGAAAAATAAAGAAATACTTTATTTTTTGCGGGGTTGTCAAAGGAGCAAAATAGAAAAGTGTCTTTTTTTATGGAAATAAGATTCCTATATTTTATAAAAAAAAATTCATATTGAACATGATAAAGTTCAATTTTCACCAGCTGAGAATTAAGATAATTTTTTTTTCAAAAATACTTTTAAGCTTTTATATAGAAGAGAATAATATTCTTTTTTATATTAAGAGCATAACATATATTTTACATAATTTTTTCAAAAAATAGATTGTCAACTCACTCTGATGCTTGTTTATGGTCAACCAAATATGCAAAATTACTTCTCAACACAAACCAAATAAGTTCTTAGCATAACTATGTTCGATATCAATGAATTTAACTATATCAATGAATTTAACTAGTATAGGTATCTTACCATTATGTCTCCTCCATACTTATTTTGTATCATTTTTTGGGTCCACAATACTTATTTCAAATCTATGCCCATCTTATTTCGAATCTACGGTGCCATGAAACCATAGATAATCTCTTCAGCACTGACATGATGGAATTATTATTTTTGGTATGAGATGGAGTCGTGATGGAAGGGTGGGGGTGGGAGTGGGGAGGGATGATAACGACACGCCATACACGTGAAGTGGTGGGGGACACGAGGCGTCACCCAAAGCAGCAAGAGGAGGAGGATGGTGTCGCGGAACGAGCCGCTTTCCACCGACCTGGATTCTCTCCTCATGTCTCTCTCTTTTGGGGCGCTCGTGGGCGGCCACGGTGGGACCCCGAGGTTGAATGAAAGAAATGGCAACGGAGTTTGGAGGACATTGGCCACGTGCTGTGTTGTCATTTGGAGGACCGAGCCAAACGAGGGGCATGCGTACTGTCTGAACCCCTCTAGATCATGGTCGGAAGAATCTTGAGTTTGTTCAACTTAGGGAGTAGAAAAACGCCACGGTAAATTAAAGCATGGTGGAATCCAAGACATTTTTTTAAACAAAATGATCTCAACTCGAAAATTGAGTTCAGGTTAGACCTAATTTATCGTATCAATCAATTCAATTTAAGACAAATTTGGTTGGAAAGAGATAGGTTCCGAAATAAACATGAAAATAAGTAACTCCCGTTCTAGCAGTTTAGTTGGTTCCGATTTTAGAAAAAAATATAAATACTCTAATCCACCACAATTCAACTCCAACTCTTTTCTAGTATTTAAATTCGATTCTAATTCTGATTTCGATTTCAGTTCCGAACTAAATATATTGGAGAATATAACCATGCTGATTCTCATCCAATTCATTCTAATTTCGATTTCGATTGCAAAACAGACGCATCTTTAATTTAAATAAGTTCGAATAAGCCTATTGCAATCCTATATATATTGTAACTGGTTTTTTGCTTCTCTCAATCAAGTTTTGTGAAGACACAAGAGTTGTAAGCTTGTTAGTTGTGTGATCAGTGGTCCATTTTTAGGTTATAGTATGATCTACCAAAAAAATTAGGAAAATAAATGGCATCCACTTCTTCCTTCTGACCCTAAGCCAAATTGAATTTAAGTTTGGGTTAGAAACAGAATAGTTGAAATGGGTTTGTAGGATTGGTTAAGTTCTTGCTTAGGTAGGTCGGATTAGAGTTTTAAAGCAAGTAATTAGGTTGGGTATGGGACCGCCCTGAATTAGACTTAATTCAACTTAGCTGCAACTCTAATTTCGGTCCTTTATTATAGCAGGGAAGGATTTATATGTGGCAGGATTCAACCTTTCTTATTCTTTTCTTTTCTTTTAATTTGTTTTTGTTTTTTATTTCTCTTTTTTGGAGATGAGGTCTTTAATTGGTGCTGGTTGCACCATGCCTGTACCACAGCTATTCCTTGTCTGCTATGCATATCATGTATCTCAAGAACACAACATGCAAATGACGCTGCAATGAGCAATCAAAGAAAAAGTTTGGACATAAGTTGAATCCAGTCTTAAAAGAGAAAAGAAGGAAAATGATATCAAAATATAACACCCTAAGAACTTAGATGATATAAACTAATGTTTCTCGTCCCATTATTACCGAATAAGACGGTCCTTATCTTTCTTCATGCCTGCAGAATGATATTATGATCCCTCAGTATATATTTTCTAGCAATTCCACCACTCAACTAGGCTACTGAAGCTCCAGCAGAGTAACAAATATCTGTAACTCAGAAGCAGTTCATAAAGAAAACCTAATACAGTGGGTTGGTGATGATCAGGTAGTGCAGAAGCAGTCAAATTTGGCTCTGGGCTTTGAGTAGTCAGTGGTAAGTATTTTGGAAGCCACTATGGCATTGGCAGCCTCTGTGTAATGAACTCCATCCCAGCTTATGTACTTGGAGCCATCAGCACAAACATTACAACTTGGATTACCACACCTTATGCTTGGATTGAAGTTGTATGGAGGTCCACCGTAGCCGCAGCATACAATTACCGGGCTCTCGAAACCTTGAGAAGAGATCGACAGAAGTATGTTAACAAGTACTGGAGAATCAAAGCTGAGGAGCTTGACATATTATGATAAGTTGTTGTTAGTGACTCACCATATTTGGTATAATTAGCAATGATATCATACTTAATAGCAAAGATATCAATGTAAGTGATGGTGGCATCCTTCAACTCTGAACTCAGTTCATCGCAGAGGGAGCTCAACTGGGCATTGAATTCCTTGGCAGCATTGTTGAAGGGCACAAGACATCCATATGGATCCAGACTGCTATTATCTTTCCGTGGGAGAGAGAGCTTTTCAGGCAGGCATCCCAAGGGTCCAGTGTTGTGTATCCAAAAATTTTTGCCACCATTAGCATACAATGTCTAACAAAGACAAGGCAAGAGAGAGATTACACACCAGTCAGATATATTTATGCACATAATTTACAATCTCGCATGAAATATATATATAAACAATGTATTAGAAGAGATTGTCATCTATACTAGAAGTATATGAGCTATCCGTTGCAGCAAAAAAAAAAGAAAAGGAAGAGATTGCCATAAACATTGCAAGTTAGCAACAGATTTGTTCTTCGGGATCCCCATGCTACGAGTGAACATTTAAAATTTGGAAAAAAATATCTAAAGAATCTACAAGAATTTGGACAGTAACTATAAATTTCAAAAGAATAGCATAAGCTTATTGATATCTTATCATTCAAAAAAAATGTAGGGAGTTTGTTTACAAGAATAAGTATAGGATTAGCAAGAACAACTAATGATACTAAAGTACTTTATTGAAGGGAAATAATGATAGAATATCATCATCACTAACAACAGATATTAGTAAATTGGAAATATTCTTTTTTTTATAAGTCATTATAGTGTACGAATACATCATAAATTTTTCAAGCAATAGAATGACTCCTGATTATTTCAATAATCAAGGAATAGCTTGCCCATCAAATTTTCTCAAAAATAAGAAAAAGGTCATCATAAAAAAGAGATCAATTAAAAAAAAAAACAATACTTTGGAGAAAAATATAGTTTTTTCACGAGCAGATATTTACACAGATTACATTATTTGAGACATCACCCTAGTCTGCAAGTAGATGAAAACGGCTCTAGAGGATGTTAAGCAGAGTCAAGAGGCAAGACACTAGGAATGAACTTTAGCTCTTTTGTCAAATTATGACCCATGGCTTGCCAATTCTCAAGCATAAGGTTACCGATGTACCCAATAAATTTGTGAATTAGTAAACACAAGATCATAAGCTATCAGTGAGTTAAATTGAATGGTAGACTTGCTTTGATTGCATTTTTAATCTCAGAAATAAAGATTGGGATTTTTGCAGTCGCTTGATCATAGGTTGAATTTCCACCAAGGGCGCCAGTAAGATCATTCTGCCCAATATCAATAGCATAGAGTGCCTTCTGGAACCCTTCCTCATTTATCAAACCTTCGAAACCTATGACACAAATAAATTGGCATTGTTAAATGTATATAGACTAATGCAATCCAATGAACTAATACTCCATAAAAGCAATTATCAGCAGGAGTATAAAGATGAACATTGGCCACATTGCACTTGATATTCTTGAAAAAAATAAATGTAGACCAAACATCACAAACTAAGTATACCTTGAGAGATGAGTTCTAAAGAACGTGATTTGAAGTGAAGAAATTGGCGCACTTGAGTGCCTAAAGAGAAGGGATTGGTCGAATATGGTTGTGTCGCTGCACCCGCAATGGCAAAGTCTGCTCCATTACTAAAATTTAACCCAATCGACTCCAAATATGGTCTCAAATAACTTATGTTTAAGCTTTCACCTAGCAATAGTAAAACTTTAATCACCAAAAATGCAAGAATAAGGAATACAACTAATTAAAATAATCAAAAAAGCAATTATTATATCGCCCTCGAAAGATACGTGAACTATAACACTGTTATTCGAGTAATATCATTGTAATAATTCAGCAGAAGAAAGAAAGAAAAAACTCATTTATTCTTTTTCTTGTTGTAACACAAGGAAATAGTACCCACAGTATCAAGATAACCAATAAAAAATTCCTGGGAACCGCGGTTCACATGATGATATGAATGTGTTCAATTAAAAAAACAATAAGAAAACATGCCCTGGAGATTTCACTAGTACTTGTTTCCCGTTTCCATCCTACCAAACAAATCAAGGAAGCATGTCTTCCACTGTTTCTCCAAGTGGTTTGAACTTCGTTCGTCTCCAAGTGTGAGTTTTTACTGCTTACCAACTTATAGCCTCCAGTGCAGACTCAAAAACAAAGAAAAAGACGCTAAGAAGACTACTTACAGAGAAAGTCGACGATGAGTCGGCCGTCGCAGAGGCGTCCGGTGGAGCGGTGGAAGAAAACACGGCCGTGAGGCAACGGGAATACATTTCCAAACCCGGCCGCCGAGCCTCCGGTGTCGGAGTTGGAGTCGCCGAAGTTGAACAACACTGGATTGCTCTCACACTTGGACTCCACCAATGCAGTCAGAAACACCAATAACAAAGCCACTACTACAAGTCCAACACCTCCATTGCTTCCCATCTCTCTCTCTCTCACTCTCTCCTCTATCCTTTGCTCCTGCCTCTTCCTCCTTGCCTTGGGCTAGCTGTGGTGGTCTTGTTCTTTATATGTACGTGCGGAGGAATCCAAATGAAGACAGAGGGAGCCGCCAAAGCAAAGCGCGGTTTCTCGCCACTCTCTTTCTCGAGGTCCAACTCAATCAACCCTGGTAATTTTGGAGAGTCGTGGAGTAATTGCTTCGTAGTTCAAGTAACGCGGATATCCATTTATTTGCGCGGTTCAATGTTGTGATCTCTGACAACTGCATGCGATTCAGCTACCCTAGTCCTTACAGTAAGAAGAAAGCAATATATATCCGCTTCAGAAGAATACAAATAATGCTCATCATCTCCTAAAATTAGCTTAGACTAAAATTTTTTTAAAAACATTATATATATATATATAAAATGATAAATAATAAAATTTAGAATAATATATATGAGAAGTATTTACAAAATCTATGATTGTTTTTTTTGAAGGTAAATGGAGGAAGCGCCTTGTGCTTCCCCCAGAATTTATTAATAAAAAGAAATATTTAAAAGCGGAAGAGAGACTGTACAAGTGCCGGGCCTAAAACACGCGCGCGCGCACACAAATAACCCTTCTTAATAAGTGTCCTGCCTTTGAGGGCAAGCTTTGTGGCTCTCCAAAGCTTTCCCATGGTTAAAAAAAATGTCTGGAAGGGCTTAAGAATTAAAGCCGCGATTGCTAAACATAGAGATACGATCACTAGGACAAGCCATGATTAATATATTAAAATTAAAAATATTATATTATATAGATAATTTTTTAAAAAATAAATTAACAAATTACTAAAAAAAAGAAAGTTTCTCGACAGTTATCCGCCAACGCTATTAAAAAGCATCGCTAATTTAGCCACCATGCCAAATTTTACCGATACGAGCGAGTAGCATTAGTATATTATAGCGCTTGAAAATGTCGGAAGTAAGAAGAGAGCTACGAAACTTACAAGCAGCTTGTGTCCTATGACGGCAATGGTTACAAATAATAGCCGCAAACAACCAATCTTGAAATCAAAGAAACCTCTGCACTTTGCCCACCAGGACGAAAAAAAAAAAAAAAAAAAACTCTGCACCAATATTGGCGCATCACATGAATCCACCAATTTACTGTGTAATACACTGACAAGTGAATCACACCAATCTTTTTCTACCACAAAGTCGTGCAAGTAGTACAATATTTTTTTCCTTTTTTTAATAGTGATAATGAGCCACGCAGCATTTACTCCAACACTAGCAATACGGCGAGGAATGGACAAGGGAACCCGTGACTTGCGAGTGGGGAACAGCGCGGCTCGGCGTGGTGTTTCCATCAATGGATTCCAGCGTCCGCCACTATGATCCAGAGAACAAGAAGCCACCTAAATGGGTGTGCCCAGTGGACCACTGTTTAGCCGGATCTTATTCTTTCCTTTTTGAGCATTGCATCGCATTTTGGATTGCGTCTCACTCTAGGCACAAATTTAGAGTCATGTGTTTAATTTTGAAAGAAGACGTCAATTTCACTTGTTTGGTTGAGTGGAAGAAACAACTACAGTTGCAAAGATTGAGTTCTAACTTTTGTGGATGAAGTGCTTCTTGATCTTGACAGGAGATGGACCAAAATGAAGTTGCGAAGACTTCGAGTTTCTAGATGTTGCACTCAACTTTGAAGGCGTGAGAAGCATATTGTGTTATTGGATGCATTTAAGTGTATGGATGTCTATTTCAAGCGTCTCAAATGTGTGGTGAGAATGCGATGGGAGGCTAGTGCGGTGTTAAATGATCATAGAATCCACCACGCAATAGCTCTATTGCAATCCAAAAGTTCTATCTTGCTTTCACTCTAATGATGAAAACTCTCACGAACATATGTTGGTACTCTTGGTTTATAGGGCGATGAAAAGGATTTTTGTATATAAATAAATTGTTCGCCTTCTCAAACTATTTTTCAACCAAATGTTGGTTGATGCTTGGAAGTTTAACATCAAGATTGCCAATATTTGCTTGGAGTCTAGTAGTTGAACAGCGAATAGTTGCTTAAGGGTGGAGGATTGTTGATAGTTGGAAACTAGCATCTAAATAGCCAAAAGTTGCGTATTATCGTCTAGTTGTTTGATTTGTACTCGTGTCGCCACTGCCACCTGCCTTTGAATTGAGTCAATTTATCTGATGGCAAGAAAAATAAGTGGATGGAGGATCACCTGTATCAGAATGAACCATCTTCACTTCTAGGGTATAGAACTTCAATTCTCTCTTGTAATATTCCTTGTTAGTGTATATGCGTAGGTTCGGCAAACCTCAATTCTCTAGTATTCCTTGTACACAGCTCTTTTATAGAGAGATTTAAGGTTAATTGAAACCTAGCCATGTACGCTAATATTCCCCCTCAAACTAAATGTGGTAGAACAGAAGACAACTTGAGTTTGAAAATCAGATCTCTAAAATATCCAAGTGGATCCGCCTTGGTAAAGATACCAATTATCTAATCAACTAAGATAATAGAAAGAAGATGAATGATATTTCGAACAATATGCTGGCATACAAAATAACAATCATTTCTATATTTAGCACGCTTGTGATAGATATCGTTGTGAGCAATCGGAATAGCACTCCGGTTGTCAAAATTAATAACTATGCATATGCATGGGTAACTCCATATGCTCCAATAATCAACAAAGCCCAAAAAAAAAAATTTCTAAACGGTGTCTTGGTTTGACATGGAGTCTTCAAAATTGATGAAAATTTCTGGCTAACGAAAAATGGTAAACCATCTAACGAAAATATATAGCAAGGTAGAATTTTGTTATTTAATTTTGTGATTAGTAAAGCAATAGTATTGAATAACCAGATGATAAATCATAGCCACAAAAACCAGCTATATAAACAAATGAACTTGTGATACTAAACTCAATGTCAAACTAATAACAGCATTGCCAACAGCTGCTAGCAGCATCTCTCCAATGAGAGTTGGTTTAAATTCTAGATATTGCTCAAAAGAATAATAGATTCCCTCCTAACCTATTGTACGATAGTATATATTAGTTGTTATAATGAGAAATAATGGTTAATCATGGTAAAATAGTGATGTATCATGTTTAAGTCAACGTTCACAAGATAAGTTTTTTTGAAAAATTCAATCTAGGTATTTAAGTTTTGTTTTTTTTTCAGATGAACAGTTTTGAGGTATATGAATGGCCAGTGATCCTACTTCAACCACCAACCATTGCTTTGCATTTTGAACCACTGCATGGAAAACAGGTAAAATAATGGATCACATATATAAGAATGCACCACCTCTAATAAGAACACAGAATACTATTGTGTGCCCATGAAAAAAAAATAATTCTCAGTGTTGGAAGTTTGGGGTGAAAACAGAGATCCCCATAGTATCCATATGATTTTACTTCTCAATTACACAATGCCTTGAATTTTGGCAATACATTAATGGAATACCTTTGCCCACACAAACACTTGCATAATAATCAATAAACCAGGAGACTTATCAAGAAATTGAGTCGGGGGAGGGGCGCGAGAATGAAGATCAAAGGTTCTAGGTATTTAAACTATGCGAAGCCCAAGAGAAAACCTAAGCTCCTACAGTGCCGCAACCAACATGAAATGCTTACAATTCTTGACAAGCCTGAACAAATACAAATAACAAGCCCAAGCTGCATGCATACTCGCAATCTGAACATATAAATTAACAGACTCATACAGAAAATATGGGTTGCATAAAACATAAAAAAGTAAGAGCGTGCTAAATACATGACTCATTGATTTGCTTAAACCTCATTCCAGTTTATGAAAGTTGGAACTCCAACAATAACACAAGACATCAGACCTCGTCAAGTCCTCTGTCCACTATGATGTGTCTAAAAGAGTTTAAAGCCACAAGCTATGGCCATCCTCATGATAATTGGATGTATGGCCAAAGGTTCGAGAGAGCTGCCTCCTCACTAGAGACCCACTGATTATGAAACCATCATCTGCAGAAATATGCGGTTTGGTGATGTTGTTATGACTTCTGAAAAAACAATATTTCTACCATCTCCACTGCTTGGTTACCTTTTCTAACAAACCCAGTGGCCATCAAGCAGCCAGAGAAATAGCATTCTGCCAGCAGATTGTCACCGGCTATCATTTAATACCGGTGCAGAGTCATTTAAAATGTACAAGTCATTGAAAGGGATTAACAAGCTCAAACAAGGTATACCACCAGTTCAATGACAGTTGAAAGTTGGCATCTGTATTTGATTAATTTCATGAAAGGTTATGAAGTATACAAATTGAAAACCGTCAGGATAAGTTTCAGCATCAGCAAAAACATAGAACTACTACCCAAAAATCTAACCACAAAACTATTTTGGATGTGGCTAGCAACTTGATATGCCATGTTGTTGCAGGACAGAACATATTCTAACATCTAGGTAAACAGAAAACAATTTCTATAATCTTGTGCAGGATAAGAGAGAAGGAATAGCCTGATTTGATGAAGAGAACATGACGAGTAATGGTAACACCATGCCGGGAAAATTATAAAGAGAAAGTCCTGTCTAGACTCTAGTGCATGCAACACCTCAACTTCATTCCAAGGTGTTGGCTGTATCTTTTCCACTTCTAAGCTTTCTTGTTCAGCTTTGGTCCTTGCTGATCAACAGGAACAGTTCCAAAAGTTAAAAAACCAGAGGAAGATTCACCTAAATCTTTAACCTTGATGTGCACTGAACCAATAGTGACAACATCAGCTACAGCATTTGAGCAGTCAGCTTCATTTGTCTTGGAAATAATAGAAAGAGAACTAGTCTTCATTATAGGACTTGCACCACTAGGATTTACTATTGGTTTAGGCTTAGCATCCTTTTTATCCAATTGTCTGGAACCACCAAGTTTTGGGAAAACCTGCTCATTATTGAGCGCCATATTGCCTGCTATCTTCAAATCATCAGGCTTGCTTGGACTTCCTACTGTGGTTCCAGAATGATGAACTATACCATTAAGTCGCTTGCCAGCTGCTTTTAGAGGCTGACTGACTGTACTATATGATTGCTTTCCATCTGCTTGTGGAAACTTAACATGTGTACCATTCAATCTCTTTTCATCTGCCTTAGGAGGATGAACAGAATAACTTAGTTGTCTCCTATCCCAATTTGAATGCTGATCATTTGTAACATTTGGTTGTTTGCGATCAGCTTTTAAAGATTGACTGACTGTACAGTTTACTTGTCTTGCATCTGTTTTTGGAGAATCAACTGTACTACTCTGTTGCTTGTCAACTGCTTTAAAGGGCTGAATGGCTAAATCAGGTAATTGTTTTGCATTGAGTTTAGGAAGCTTATTGGCTGTAACATTTTGTTGCTTTCCTTCCAATATTCTGGGCTGATCAACTATACTACTTGGTTGTTTGTCTTCTTTTCCATCTGCTGTCATATGCTGCTTCACTGTACCAACTGGCTGTTCACTATCCACATTGAGAGGCTGACTGACCTTACGATTCATTTGTATTTCATCATTCTTTGGAATCTCATTGTCAACTGGTTTTTCGTCCACTTTCACAAATTGGGTGACAATTTCATCTCGTTGGATGTCATCTGCTGCTGGTGGCTGATTGACAGAACCATTAAATATGTTTTTAGGGACAAATGCAGGTACAAAGAGAGAAGAGTTGTATTTTCTTCTGAGAAGTCTGGATTTTTCTTCCCGTGTAACCTGTTCCCGCTCTTCATAGTGAATAAAGTCATCGAGTATCGATCCCTTCAGGGGACCACTTTTAAATATTTTGAGCATATTCATGCCTGGAATATAAGTTATCTGCACACAAACAACCCAACTTACCAGGATGAATAAGTTACTTAGTAACATGATATTCATGAACAATATTCACCAAATTAAGCATATTGATGTAAGATTCGTTCTGTTGACAATAAACATCCTTTCAAAACAAGCAGAAAGCTACAAAATGACAGTAGCTAGGAACTTAAAACAGAATAGCTAGAAGTATCATCTGTAAATCAAAATACTATTGTCCACGATGAGAAGAGAAAACAGAAAAGGGAGATCCCAGTGGGATAGGTGAACACTAAGAGGGGCAACTAAAAGATGACATCAATATATAACCTACTTCTCCTACAAATATACACACTTGAATTTGTGCCTCTAAAGGTCCATGCAGAACAAGAAGGCAGGCAATAAGAGCTTGGAAAAAGAAAGAAGAAAGGTACTCAAACTAAAATACAAAAATGCACATCATTACTTGTGCGCAATGAGCCAAACCAGAAAAACAAAGGAAGCACTCGCTGGTGAAAGCTCAAAAAAGAAGCCAACAGCAACTAGCCAATAAAAAATACAACAAGCTCTTTCAAAAACAGCTAAAAGAGAGCAGGCATGTCATCATTTAATCTGTAGGTCCTGAATTGAAAGATAAAAGTTAAAACATGGAATAGAACCACAATGTGGATCAGAAAATCCTATTACTGATATCTGAAACATGTTGTTCTGAAAAGAAGATTTTTATAGTAGCACTAGTATAACATATAGAAGTTTAAAGTTGGTTTAAGATGTGCATTAATAGGAATTTGTATTCACAGTAGGCAACAATTTCATATGCAAGCATTTTTGGTACAAAACTGATGAATGAAATTTCAACTTAGCATTAAAAACAATGACAAAATATGTATTTTACCTCTTGTGTATCTCTGCTATGAGTTACAGGTTTGTTTTCATTGTTCTCTAATATGATGTGCCGGAAACTAGAGTTTGGTACATCCTTTATTATGTGCCATCTGACAGGGAAGCTACCAGTCCATTTATCTTGCTGCCAGAAATCCATGTCCTTGTGAAAATCAACAGGGCCTGTCATCTCAGCGACACCACAAAACTGCCCACTTGCATTAACCTATAGAGATAATTTTTTTCAGAATAAATTTGACAAATAGTACAACAAAAAAAGAGGCTGAATAATTATCCAAACCGCAAATGATTTACTTACAGAGAAGAACAGAAATACAGGGCACTGTTTCGGCTTCCCCACAGATAATTTCTGAGCATCTTCATATGCACTATCCAGCCTCCTGTTTCCATTGGGAGTGCTTGACCATACATTATATTTAATGCTCTTATGCACGTCATCCTCGCTGTAAGATTTAATGACAAAGAATTTGGCATCTGGATATTCCACTGGAAAGTCATCCCTGTTATATTGATCAACATTAATGACGATGTTTCCCTGCGAATCACTAACAGCCACTTTTGTTGTGTAGGATTTGACAGTGATGGAAGTCCATTGACCTCTTCCCTTGTCCGTTCTGGGGCCCTGATCTTGCTCATTCAACATAGATGAGCTTCCCCTGCCATTATATAAGAACCCATTTGACTGAAAACATGGCCTGAACTTATCAACAGTGGCCCACTTACAAACATTGGACCCAAATTTGTTGAGGGCATTGCTAGCTGACATGTCACCTATTAATGAATTTTGAACAGGAGAAACTCTCTCACATGAGAAGTTATCTGTTGCTTGAACTGAACCAGAAGAATTTCTACCCTGAGACTGAGATGCAGTCAACATATAAAGTTTAGTATGAAAGGCAGGAAGTGCTTAATGGCATGTACAACTGCTACAGGAAGAAAAGATATGACTAAAAGGCTTTAAACTGCCCCAGAATAGTGACAGCATTATGGCTTTTATAAAGGAGGATTTGTACGCAATTATAAAGTCTATTTGCCAACAACAATTTTCTCATAAAAAAGAAGGCATGGAGTATACCATGTTAGAAAACTCAAAGTGATACCTGGGTTACGTGAGGAAGATTACTCGGCAACATGCTTCCATGTGATGCAGACTGCTTACTTGGTGGCATGTTATCTACTTGCCCTTCTGATAAGTTACCTGGGGCATGAAACTGTTGGGATGAAGTTTCCGACAATGAATTCCCTAAAGCAACCCTTTGAGAAGTGACAGCTTTTCCTGCAGGTGCTTGTGGAAGTGCACATTTTGCACCTTCAATATAACACTTGCTAGCAACTGTTGCAACAGGACTGACTAATAGAGGCTCTGAAGTATCCTTTGGGACAATATCAGAACTAGACTGAAGAATGATTGGAACATAAGGACTTGAAGAAACAGGTTGCTGATAAGTGGGGCTGGTGAAGTACTGTTGTGTTCCTATAAATGGGCTGTCAGCTCCTATGACAGCACCAGGTATAAAAGGATTGTAAGGGTTGTAATCAGATTGTGCGTATCCATAACTAGGTGTAAAATATACATATGGCAAACTTTCAGCCTGCACACCCTGCAGAAAAAATCAAAAAGCAGTTTATAGTTTGGTTGATGCAGATATAATGCATAAGCCAACCCAAGGGTAGAACATTTAAAATTACCGAGTAATGGTGATCTTGACCATCTAAAACAAAAAACCTATTGTGGTCACCCCATTCGCCAGGTGATTCAATTCCTGATCATATAAATTGAAAAAAAAATATTAGACGGCAATTTCCCCCAAAACAATACTCTTTCTTTTTCGCTGGACAGGATAATACTCCAAACAAAAAACACTAATATAGATTTGTTCAGAATTTATAAGCTTACCTGTAGAGTAATACCCATAGTAGTTGGCAGCAGGAGGATAGTATACGCCCTGGTCAAATATGAAGTCTGGTGTCGCTTTGCTAGCCATAAGAACAATCTCCTTGGCAGATAGTCCAGATGTCGGATGGGGGTATGACAAAGAAGCAGATAACTGCAAAACAAGGACAATAATTATTTGGAAAAAAAAAAAGAACAGAAAAGTCACTACCAGAAGGCATCAGAATGACACACGCAAACTAATTCAAGCCACAATACCAGCCATATGGCATAGGAGTACCAACTAAACTTAGATATGATGCAAATAAATGTACCACAATTAAACTTCCTAGAAAGCATGCAATTAGTCTTCAAAATTTATTTCAAAACATACATCCAAGTATGGCTAATATAGGCATATATCATTTTCAATAACTCTAAAGTTCACCCAATTGTAAAGCTATGTCCCAACTAATTGCTTTGTATAAAGTTAAAAATTGCATCCTTTCTACCAATATTACAAGTACATCTCTCTACATCACTTCCAATACCATAATGGATAAGGAAGGGCATGAGAAAGCAAGCATTTATTAATAAGAAACCTCTATGTGTTTCAAGAAAACATTGATCAAATAAAAATCCAGAAAATCACACAAGGAAAGTGTTGCTCAGCCAGCAACCATGAGCACAGAAAGAAGGGAAGGATAAAAGAATGTGCTCAAGTAGAAAAACGAACGGTGTAAGTTGTTGGGAGAGGAAGAGGGGCGAGTGCTGGGCACAGAGGGTTTTGATATTAGTTACCACTGCTCAAGTAAGGCTTGTAAGAACAATACTGTATAAATTTGTAGATGAACATCAACAAACATCAAAATAAAGTATATAGTTACAAGAAATCCCAATAGATTGTAATTTTGTGACTTGAAGCAACACAATCATTCCACTGGTGATATAGATAAAATTACATTGCACAACTTTAAAAAAAAAAAAAACAGTTTTATGATGGAAATATGACGGTATAATCCACATTGCAAAGCATACAAAATGAAGATTCATATAACAATAAAATAGCAAGAGCCCTTATCCTGTTCATTCTTATCAATGGCTACACTCTCTATCAGTGACAGCCTTCTGAATTCCTGACAATTCCAAGCGAGGTTTTAAATCTTCACTCATTTTTTCTTAACCCTTTTGATGCAGATCCAGCTTGTTCTCCTTACCCAAGCCTACTCGGATCTTCATGACCAACAGATATGCCTTGTCAATCAGTTCTATAGCACTTCAATCCTACTGCAACTTCAACTTATATTGTATTCATAGAGTTATTGCATTTTCACTTTGAGATGCTTATCTCTTCAAAGTCATCTAATGCGTGTAGACTCCTCCTCATTGCTAAACAATCTAATCGACAAAACATTGTCAGTTCCAGTTTGTTATCTAGTTATTTTTATCTTAATTATAATGTTATAAAACAAGAAGTACCGCTAAATCATCAAGCTTGCTTTAATTATATAATATATATATGAGACTACCTCTTTATTCCTTAGTTTCGGGAATCAAGGAAAAATGACTACACGCGAATAATTATCGACCATCAGTTTTGACTAATGCCTCATTTTGTATTTGTTTAAGTGT
Organism: Phoenix dactylifera; assembly: GCF_009389715.1. Classification (NCBI taxonomy): domain Eukaryota; kingdom Viridiplantae; phylum Streptophyta; class Magnoliopsida; order Arecales; family Arecaceae; genus Phoenix; species Phoenix dactylifera. The sequence goes on from NC_052392.1 coordinate 3,355,047, forward strand.
CTTAACAATCACAGCACTACATATACTTAATTTGAGTAGAATTATGTTGATAGCCTCATCAACACCAGCATTATTTCATGATCCCAATCTGGCAAGTAACCATCTTTTCATATTAGTGATTATTAAACTATATGATGTGTAAATAACGTACTCCATCATCAGAATGGACATAGTCCTGGTAGCCCTTAACCAAACCTTAATTCAGGCTCACTATGAGTAAATCTTGCTCTTTGAATAAAAAATTCAAAACAAATTATTAACAATTTTTTTATAAAAAAAACATGTACAGAATTCTTCCTTGATGCATACAACTCTCATGGGAGCATATCATATGCTTTATCAAGGTCAGGAAGAAACTATATAAATCCTTATTCCTTTTTATATATATTTCCATCAATTGTACGAGAGAATAATTATCACGATCCGCTTTTCTAACCTAGAAAAAATGAAATGAGATCTCCAATCCCCATCATGTTTCATACTTTTCTATATAAAGGTATCCCTAGAAAGCATGCAACCCACACATTCTGAATACGGGCATGTGGAGGTAAGTTCTACAAGAAAAACATGCTGCAATGATAGGTAAGCAAGCACATCATAGACTTGTCTGTGACATTTTTCAGATCATAGCTTCCCTAACATAAACATCCAAACAGATGTTTCGTAAATGTGCAACAGTAAAGGGAGCACCCTGTCACCATGTTATTCCATTTGTGATCTACATTTTTACGCACGCATGCCTGTTAAGATTTAAGAAGAAATTTGAAACCTAGGTCTAATGGTTCACGACCATAAATTTTAATGTCACAAATTATTGATAGATTCACTATTAAAACATTATCAAACCAAGGAATGTTCCCTCACATTATTGGACATATCTACCAGCGCATGACCTTTCTACTAGCTGAAGAAACACATTACTGACCCATTCATAACATTATAGGCAACAATACTGGTCACACATTAAAAAATTGACAACAAACAAAATGAAAAGAGATATGTCAATGCTTGAAGCATTAAAAAAATAATCATGTTCCTGAAAATTTTCCTCTCCAAGGTACAAATTTAGTGCCATCAAGCTGGGCAGCCACGACATATAACAACATAACAAATAAATATATGCGCAAACAAAAAGCAACTATCAATACTTTTATAATAGAAAAAAGCCCCGCGAAGCTGCAAGAAAATCCAAGTAAAATAATAAAATTTCCCAAAGAATCACAGTAAAATAGACGGGAAAGAATAATAACATTCAAATCTGTCCACCGACCACAAAAACTTTAAACCCCAAAATGAAATCGAATATCTACAGATAGAACCAATACCAATAATCAAGTTATTTGCGCAAAATATTTAGAAAACATGACCTGGCGCCATCGATCAATACCGGCAAGGGAAAGTTAAGAGGAAACCCTAGAATCTCATAAAACCATACAAAAAAAAACCCCAATCCATGCTGAAATTCATCGTTGTAGGGGGGAAATACGATTTTTCGAACACGCTAAAAGGAAAAGTTAATCGATTCGGAAGAGAGATTATACCAAAAAGGAGAAAAAGCCCTGACTTCGATCACAGACAAAATGGAGAGCCTCCGCAAAGGGAAGAGAGAAAGAGAGATGGAATTCTTCAACTCCGGCAGCGATTTCCGGCACCTCGGTCACCCTTAATTTTCGTGCTAAATCGCATCCAAAACCCTAACACAAACAAATTTAAGGGGAAAAAAAATGGAGAGAGACGAGGAATATGGGGCGTTTTGGGACGTTTTGTAATTTATTTTATAATTAAATGCCAAAATTGCCCTTACCTTTATCTCTGAAATACCGAAGCAACCGTTGGAGACCGCCAAATTTAAAATTACCTAATCGCAAGCTTCATAAAACTTCGATTGTTTACCATATGTACATCTAGAGTCAGACTTGCGGGGATTAGGATTAGTAAAAAGGTTTAACCGAAGGGTAAATTAGTCAATTAGGAATAAAGGGCAATGAATTCAAAAATAGAAAGACTTTCGGGTATAAACTTAATTACCAAAAATTTGGTTCAAAACCATTCTTTTCTTTGGGGTAAAAATTAAAAACCGTTCTTTGGAATAATGCCATCACAATGTTTTCTAATATAGAAGTGGTTTAAGTTGCAATATATTTTGATCACAATAATGAATCCCCATAATAGTTAGATGCATAGTCACAATGTAGAACACAGAGGTTACTCAAATTAAATAGATCGATCCAACTAAACTTGTCTAGATGAAGATATAGGAAGAAAATCTAAGAGTTACTTAAATTCAATAAATTGGTCCAAAGGCTCGTCCAAGCGTAGTATAAAGATTTCTAATGTTAAACTATTATCAAAAAATTTTATAAATACAAAACAGAATATAATATTTATTTATAAGATAGTTATATAATTATCTTGGCGATAGTGTTATATAATGTTAAACATTATATGCCTATTTCTAGAAATTGCATATCAAAAATTAAATAAAATCAACATAATGTTATACTTGATAATTTTTGTATTATCGTCATGGTGTTAAATCCTAGCGGCTAACTAGTCTTTTGTTACATTAAATTCCTCTTCCAGCCAAAGTTATCTAGGACAGAAAAACACCAATTAAATGAATTAATATCAAGTAAGATAAAATTTCAAAAGCATTTCTAAATTTTGATAACGAAATCGTATTGTTTTTTTTTGTTGATGAAATAAAGAAAGCATAACTTGATAATGGGGATCACACGTGGATGGCATGAGGTCTGCTAGCTTGTTTTGGAATGCTTACTTTTAGTTTTAGAAAGGAATGCTTACTTTTTCATGCATAAAGTTTGATGCAAAATAGAAGGACATGCATAAACAACCAATAAAGGAACGAAAAAAGTGAAGAAAACAAATCCACATGGCTCATCCTCAAAAGGCTTTTATAGATGGTTATACTTGGTAAACATCATTGTGTTGTCAAAAATAACCATGAAATTGAAATATCCACTGCCAAGTGTTCGAAGGAAGGAGGAAGAAGAAGAAATACCAGCTGCGGTAGTGTAGTTTGTCATATTCTAGCAGGTATTATGCAAGCTTAGCTTAAATCTGAAAGCACTGAGAAAGCCAAGAAAAAACTTTAGCAAAGACATCTTTTTGAAGGAATAAAGCGTCCTAAGAATGATTTGTGCAAGCATCTAACTCAACTGGCAAAGCATATTTTGCCCTACAACAGTAAGCATGGTGACACTACTTGTCACGCCCCGAATTCGGTTCATGACACGGCCATGTTATTGCCAAGTAAAGCATACAATAACACGCAGCCACTTTAAAACTTCAAATTGTAAACAACTATATTCATGAAAGTCATTAGATGTTCATGTATTAAAATTCATACAAAACTTCTAAAAACAATATCAACATTTAACATTTGTCTTTCCCATAACCCTGGAGCATGTTACGCTCCTTGTTCCTAGCATCTTCTATTCATCTGTAAAGACATAAATAAAATGGTGTGAGCTATAAAGCTCAGTAAGTAAACAAGCATAATCTTATCGGATCAAGCATAATGTTTTGTATGCTAATGCATTATTTGAAGAACAAACAGTTTTGATAAAGAAAGCATTTTCTAAAATCAAACCAGTCATAAAACTATGCATGTCCATTTATGCAACATCATAAATATGATTATGCATCATAAAAACTTTTGCCATTATTCCATACTTTGAAATCCGTACTCTCAGATGGTAGTGCAGCTATGGCCGCTCTTATTCCCACGGCAAGGCCTTTACCACTGCAGGGTCATCCTTCAGTTACTATTACCCACTGGCAGAGGTCGTAAAGCCAAGTTACTTTTACCCACTGGCGGGGGTCTTATGCCTAGTTACTGTTACCCACTGGCGGGGGTCATACATAACGATCTGAGAGTTCTTAAAACTTATCATGCTTTCATAAATCTTCTTTCATAGAAACATTGGAAAATGAATAATGGCATCATACTAAATAGAGTTCATGATTATGCTGAAAACTCTGATTTTCGTGCAACTTCTATATCATCATAAATTTATATACATAATACGATATTCATGATGAATGCCATTTAATTAAAATCATGCAACTACTACTAACACATGCTTGATCCTAATTTTGTAGAACATACATAATCATATACAATTTCATAATCACAAGTATTTGATAAACCATAGGATTATATCAGGGTTACTTACCTTAGTTCGCCCACCAACCTTAGGTTTGAGTGCCAATTCTTCAATTACCTTGCAACATCATTAAATTACTTGTTAATTACACATTCGACTTCATTTAATTACTATCTTTCTTAATAGCCTAATTCAATTTCTGGTTCAGACCCATGGCCCAATTCAATTTCTGGTTCAAGCCTGATTTAGCTTCTGGTTCAGGTCTGGGCCCATTTGTATTCAGGCCCGACTTTTAATTAGATTCTGGATCAGGCCCTTGGCCTGATTCAATTACTGGGCCCATTTGTACTCAGGCCCAGAAACACAATTAGTTAATTAAATCTTATCAATTCTAATTAATTTAAAGGGGGCCTAAACTTAAACTATATTCCATTTAGTCCCTATATTAAAACTTGAACTCTTCAGGCCCAGTTAGTTCTGGTTTTAAGAACACTGGGCTTGGATCAGGGCCCAGCCCGGCCTCAGGCTCCTAAAGCCAAGTTTATTTGAAGCCCACTCCGGAATCAGGCCCACGGCTCTTTTTTTTTTCTTTCTTTTCTTTTTCTTTTTTTTTTCTTTCTTTTCTTCTCTTCTCCCTTCCCGAAGCTTCCTCTCTCTTCTTTCTTTTCTTCTTCTCTTCTCTTTCTTTCTTCTTTCCTTTTCCATCCCGATCCCCTCCTCCTCTTCTCCTCTTTCCCCCCACGAAGCTAGGGGTGAGCTCGGAAGGGCTCGGGATGAGGCCGGCCCGAAGCCGGCGGCGCTGCAGCCAACCGGCTGCACTGGCGGCGGCCGTGGTTCCACCTGCGGTGCCTACGGCGGCTGAGATCTCTCCTCCTCCACCTCCGGTCGGGGAGATGGGCATGGCCACCCGTCGAGGAGCGGCAGAACCGGCCGAAGCCGGTGGTGCACGCACAGTGCACGGCCGACACCCGCTGTCGGTCCGATGGCCTCCACGGTGGCCTGAGCCGGTAGCGTCCACGGCCAGTAGGGAGATCCCCTTTGGCTCTCCTTCTCCGATCCTCTCCGGCCAACACCGGTTCCACCTATGGAAATCCGATCGGTCCGAGCCGAGGACTCTTCCGTGCATCAGAGGTAAGTATTCATTTAGGGTTTAGATCTAGGGTTTAATGGGAAGAGGAAAATCGCAGTCGAGTGGAAGGGGGAAAGGCTAATTCGGCCTGGGCCGTCCATGGCCTTCGATCGACCGATCCAACATTGGATGACGGTCGCTCACAGTGAGATCTTCCCCTTCTTTCCTCTGTTAATCCTTTCCTAGCTAGGTTAAATCTAGCTTAACAGCATGTAAATGGAGGAGTTAGAAGTTTACCTAGCTCCGAGAAGCCGTGAAGTGTTCCCGGCGAGCTGCTATGTCTGCTCCGGCAGTGTAGTGCGGCGTCGAACTGGCGATCCTTCCTCCTCCGGCGCCACTGCTCCCGATCCAGCTCCTTGCACAGAGGAAAAGAGTGAGGAAGGTAAGGATGGATGATGGAGTCCTCTGTGACTCCATGGGCTTTTATAGCCCTCCATCAAACTCGGAGGGGTGGGGGACCGCGGCTGTTAGGCAGTTTTAACTGCCTCAACAGCTGCGGTTCTCCACCGCCTTACTTTCGAAACCACCAGATGGACCGCCGACTTTGGTCCAAGCCGGTCCATCTGGTCCGGGGTTTACATTCTTTCCTCCTTAAAAGAAATTTCGTCCTCAAAATTTTACGTACCTGAGTCTACAAAAAGCTGTGGATACCTTATACGCATCTCGTCTTCGAGTTCCCAAGTTGCTTCCCTTTCAGAATGGTTACTCCACTGGACCTTCACATAGGAAATGGTGCGCCGTCTCAAAACTTGCTCCTTGTGATCAATGATGCGTAGAGAAAACTCTTCATAAGTCAGATCCTTTTCAACCAGTAATGGCTCATACTCTACTACATGACTAGGATCTGCAATATACTTTCGTAGTAGAGAAACATGGAAGACATTATGTACACTCGATAGCTCTGGTGGTAAGGCTAATCTGTAAGCAACCTCTCCTACTTTGTTCAGAATTTCAAAGGGACCAATGTAGCGAGGACTTAGCTTACTATGTCTTCCAAATCTCATAACTCCCTTCGAGGGGGATACCTTCAAGAAAACAAAGTCACCCTCCTGGAATTCCAATTCTCTTCTTCTTTTGTCTGCCCAACTCTTCTGTCTGTCCTGAGCTGCTCTGAGCCTTTCTCTGATCAATAAAATCTTCTCTCTGGTAACCTGCACTAACTCAGGACCCAACAACTTTTTCTCTCCTACCTCATCCCAATGTACAGGAGATCTGCACTTTCTTCCATAAAGGGCTTCGTAAGGTGCCATCTGGATGCTAGAATGATAGCTGTTATTATAAGCAAATTCTACCAGGGCTATATGATCATCCCAGCAGCCTCCAAGATCAACAGTACATGACCTCAGTATATCCTCCAAAGTCTGAATCGTCCGCTCTGACTGACCATCCGTCTGAGGATGATAAGCAGTACTGAGCCTCAATTCAGTTCCCATAGCATTCTGAAAGCTCCTCCAGAATCTAGATACAAATCATGGGTCCCGATCAGATACAATACTAACCGAATGCCATGTAAGCGCACAACTTCCTCAATATATCTCAGTGCCAGCTTTTCAAGAGGAGTGCCAACCCTAAAGGGTAAGAAGTGAGCTGACTTTGTGAGACGATCAACAATCACCCACACTGCATCATTCTTCTTAACTGTCTTGGGAAGTCCAATAATAAAGTCCATAGTGATATGTTCCCACTTCCATTCTGGTATCTCCAACGGTTCCAACAAACCTGCAGGCCTTTGATGTTCGGCTTTCACCTGTTGACACACCAAGCATCGAGCCACAAAATCGGCTATTTCTCTTTTCATGCCACTCCACCAAAAATGCTCCCTCAGATCTCTGTACATTTTTGTGCTACCAGGATGGATGGAGAAGCGGGACTGGTGAGCTTCCTCCATAATTTCCTCTTCAATTCGATATCATCTGGTACACATAAACGGCTACCAAATCGAAGAGTACCATCCTGATTAATACTGAGCTCGGGTCGCAACCCTGTTTCTACATCTTCTCTAAGCTGACATAAATGAGCATCTGTCTGTTGGGCAGCCTTAATTCTTTCAAGTAATGTTGGTTGCACCATCAAACAAGCCAGCATACCCCCAGTACTCATAGTAGTCACCTCGATATTCATCATATCGAGATCTCTTATAATCTGCTTCTGAGTGGTGAGCAGAGCTGTAGTGCCTACTGTAGACTTTCTACTGAGAGCGTCAGCCACTACATTAGCCTTTCCTGGATGATATTTAATACTTAGGTCATAATCTTTCAGCAGTTCAAGCCATCTTCTTTGTCTCATGTTAAGCTCTTTCTGTGTGAATATATACTTCAAACTTTTATGATCAGTGAAGACTTCACATGGTTCTCCATACACATAATGCCTCCAAATTTTCAGAGCAAAGACTACCGCTGCCAGTTCCAGATCATGTGTTGGATAGTTCTGCTCATAGGGCTTCAATTGTCTAGAGGCGTAAGCCACCACTTTTTCATTTTGCATTAGAACACAACCCAGTCCTTTCTTGGAAGCATCACTAAAGATGGTGAAACCTCCAGAACTAGGTAGAGTGAGGACAGGAGCAGATACTAATATCTGCTTCAACTCCTGAAAACTCTGCTCACATTCTCCACTCCAGATGTACTTTGCTCGTTTCTGTGTCAAACGAGTCAAAGGAGTGGCTATCCTTGAAAATCCCTCCACAAACCTCCTGTAGTAACCAGCTAGACCCAAGAAGCTTCTGATCTCCGTCACATTAGTCGGACGAGGCTAGTTCACGACTGCTTCAATCTTTCTTGGATCCACCGAAATTCCGTTCCTGGAGATCACATGCCCAAGAAATGCAATGCTATCCAGCCAGAATTCACATTTGCTCAGCTTGGCATATAACTTCTTTTCTCGCAGAGTTTGCAACACTATCCTCAAATGATGTTCATGGTCTTCCTTGCTCTTGGAATAAATCAGTATGTCATCAATAAATACAATAACAAACTGATCTAGAAACTCCTTGAAGACCCTATTCATCAGGTCCATAAAGGCAGCAGGAGCATTGGTTAATCCAAAAGGCATAACCAAAAATTCATAATGACCATACCTAGTCCGAAATGCTGTTTTGGGTACATCCTCTGTTTGAATTTTCAGTTGGTGATATCCGGACCGTAGGTCTATCTTCGAGAACACTTGAGCCCCTTGCAACTGATCAAATAGGTCATCAATCCGAGGCAATGGGTACTTGTTCTTCACAGTTACTTTATTCAACTCCCTATAGTCAATACACATCCGCATGCTCCCATCCTTCTTCTTTACAAACAACACCGGAGCTCCCCATGGGGAAACACTAGGCCGGATGAACTTCTTCTCTAGGAGTTCTTGCAGCTGAGTTTTCAGTTCTCTCAACTCTGCCGGTGCCATCCGATAAGGAGGCTTGGAGATCGGTCCAACTCCTGGTACAAGATCAATTTTAAAATCAATCTCCCGATCAGGGGGCAGTCCAGGTAGGTCATCAGGGAAAACATCAGGATAATCTCCCACAATAGAAATATCATCTAGTCTTGACTCAGTTTGAGTATCTATGACATAGGCTAGATAGGCTTGACACCCTTTTCTTAATGCTTTGCGTGCACACATTGCAGAAATAATATGTCAAGAAGACTTACATTGCATGGGTACATCGCCTTGAAAGAAAAATTCCAGCTCCCCTGGTATCCGGAATACTACTCTTTTTCTGAAGCAGTCTATATGTGCATGGTACTGGGACAGCCAATCCATTCCCAAGATGATATCAAAATCTTGCATGTCTAGCTGTATTAAGTATGTCACTAACTCACTTTCTCCTAACTGAATTATGCAATTCTTGAAGATAATGTCAACAATTACTATTTTTTGTAGGGGTGTAGCAACATATAATGGCTCCACTAATTTCTCAGATAGGCAGTGTAAGGAGCTAGAGAATTTGACAGATACAAAAGAATGTGTAGAGCCAGAATCAAATAATATAGATGCATCAACTGAGTTGATGGGAATAGTACCTGTCACCACACTGTCACTTGCACTAACATCCTGCTGAGTCAGTGCAAAAACCCGAGCAGTCCCCTTCTGCTTCTGATCCCCTGATCCAGTAGGCCTGAGGTCATTCTTCTTCTGCTGACAAACACGTGCAATATGCCCAACCTGACCACAGTTAAAACAAGCTCCCATCTTCTTAAAGCAAGGTCCTCCATGTGACTTGTTACAGAACTTGCAGACCCCGAATTTCTTCTTCTTGTTTGCATTTTCTCCAGAATTTCTTGGCCTTGCATTCTGATCCCCGGTTGCCCTAGACCTTTTCAGCTCATCTCTTTCCTTTTCTGCCCTGTTCAATTCAGCTTCTAATTTCAAAGCCCTTTCCAACACATCCTGGTAACTAGTGAAAAGCAGAACAGCCAATCTTGACCTGATCCCATATCTCAGGCCTTGTTCAAACCTATTAGCTTTACTTATCTCCTCCTCCATAAACTGAGGACAAAACCTGCCCAACTCATTAAACTTGCTGGCATATTCCAATACTATCATATTCTCGGTCTGTTTCAGGGCCAAGAATTCGTTCTGCTTCACCAATCTCACTGACTGAGGAAAGTATTGGTTGTAGAATTTACCTTTAAATTCCTCCCATGTCAGTTGTTCACCATTTCCTTGGACTACAGCCTTCATAGCTATCCACCAGAACTTAGCGTTTCCTCTGAGCATAGGAACCGCCAATTTGACCTTGACCTCCTCGAAAAATTGTAGGGCATCATACATCTCCTCTATCTCCCGAATCCAGGCCTCCGCAGCCAAGTAATCAGCACCTCCCTCAAACATTGGAGGGTGCAGCCTCCGAAATTTCTCATAATAGGTATCGGTAGATGACACAGGTCGGTAGGAGAGCTGCGTCTGCTGCTGCTGCTGAAGAAGCTGTGCCACCACTCGGCATACCCTGGCAAGATCTGCCTGAGTGGCTACAGCATCTGGAGCTGGCCTAGCTGGCATGTTGGTAGCTTCTTGGGTTGATGCTTTCACTCCTTTCCTTTTATAGTTAGCCAGAACTTCATTCTCGCTATCACTCATCGTCACCTATCAAAATATAGTATTAATCATTATCCATTTCATCACATTATATATATATATGTATAAAATATATATATATATATATATATATATATATAAATTTTCTCTTATTATTATTATTATTGCTATTATTTTTATTTAGGTATTATTTAAAATGTCATTATTGTTCTTACTGTGACTCCAATTATGTAAAAGCTAACTTAGCTACCCATTCCCATGATTAATTTTTAAAAATTTTTAGATCATGGTTAAACTTATTGCTCTGAACCACTTAATGTCACGCCCCGAATTCGGTTCATGACACGGCCATGTTATTGCCAAGTAAAGCATACAATAACATGCAGCCACTTTAAAACTTCAAATTGTAAACAACTATATTCATGAAAGTCATTAGATGTTCATGTATTAAAATTCATACAAAACTTCTAAAAACAATATCAACATTTAACATTTGTCTTTCCCATAACCCTGGAGCATGTTACGCTCCTTGTTCCTAGCATCTTCTATTCATCTGTAAAGACATAAATAAAATGGTGTGAGCTATAAAGCTCAGTAAGTAAACAAGCATAATCTTATCGGATCAAGCATAATGTTTTGTATGCTAATGCATTATTTGAAGAACAAACAGTTTTGATAAAGAAAGCATTTTCTAAAATCAAACCAGTCATAAAACTATGCATGTCCATTTATGCAACATCATAAATATGATTATGCATCATAAAAACTTTTGCCATTATTCCATACTTTGAAATCCGTACTCTCAGATGGTAGTGCAGCTATGGCCGCTCTTATTCCCACGGCAAGGCCTTTACCACTGCAGGGTCATCTTCCAGTTACTATTACCCACTGGCGGGGGTCGTAAAGCCAAGTTACTTTTACCCACTGGCGGAGGTCTTATGCCTAGTTACTGTTACCCCACTGGCGGGGGTCATATATAGCGATCTGAGAGTTCTTAAAACTTATCATGCTTTCATAAATCTTCTTTCATAGAAACATTGGAAAATGAATAATGGCATCATACTAAATAGAGTTCATGATTATGCTGAAAACTCTGATTTTCGTGCAACTTCTATATCATCATAAATTTATATACATAATACGATATTCATGATGAATGCCATTTAATTAAAATCATGCAACTACTACTAACACATGCTTGATCCTAATTTTGTAGAACATACATAATCATATACAATTTCATAATCATAAGTATTTGATAAACCATAAGATTATATCAGGGTTACTTACCTTAGTTCGCCCACCAACCTTAGGTTTGAGTGCCAATTCTTCAATTACCTAGCAACATCATTAAATTACTTGTTAATTACACATTCGACTTCATTTAATTACTATCTTTCTTAATAGCCTAATTCAATTTCTGGTTCAGGCCCATGGCCCAATTCAATTTCTGGTTCAAGCGTGATTTAGCTTCTGGTTCAGGTCTGGGCCCATTTGTATTCAGGCCCGACTTTTAATTAGATTCTGGATCAGGCCCTTGGCCTGATTCAATTACTGGGCCCATTTGTACTCAGGCCCAGAAACACAATTAGTTAATTAAATCTTATCAATTCTAATTAATTTAAAGGGGGCCTAAACTTAAACTATATTCCATTTAGTCCCTATATTAAAACTTGAACTCTTCAGGCCCAGTTAGTTCTGGTTTTAAGAACACTGGGCTTGGATCAGGGCCCAGCCCGGCCTCAGGCTCCTAAAGCCAAGTTTATTTGAAGCCCACTCCGGAATCAGGCCCACAGCCCTTTTTTTTTTCTTTTCTTTTCCTTTTTTTTCTTTCTTTTTCTTCTCTTCTCCCTTCCCGAAGCTTCCTCCCTCTTCTTTCTTTTCTTCTTCTCTTCTCTTTCTTTCTTCTTTCCTTTTCCATCCCGATCCCCTCCTCCTCTTCTCCTCTTTCCCCCCACGAAGCTAGGGGTGAGCTCGGAAGGGCTCGGGATGAGGCCGGCCCGAAGCCGGCGGCGCTGCAGCCAACCGGCTGCACTGGCGGCGGCCGTGGTTCCACCTACGGTGCCTACGGCAGCTGAGATCTCTCCTCCTCCACCTCCGGTCGGGGAGATGGGCATGGCCACCCGTCGAGGAGCGGCAGAACCGGCCGAAGCCGGTGGTGCACGCACAGTGCACGGCCGACACCCGCTGTCGGTCCGATGGCCTCCACGGTGGCCCGAGCCGGTAGCGTCCACGGCCAGTAGGGAGATCCCCTTTGGCTCTCCTTCTCCGATCCTCTCCGGCCAACACCGGTTCCACCTATGGAAATCCGATCGGTCCGAGCCGAGGACTCTTCCGTGCATCAGAGGTAAGTATTCATTTAGGGTTTAGATCTAGGGTTTAATGGGAAGAGAAAAATCGCAGTCGAGTGGAAGGGGGAAAGGCTAATTCGGCCTGGGCCGTCCATGGCCTTCGATCGATCGATCCAACATTGGATGACGGTCGCTCACAGTGAGATCTTCCCCTTCTTTCCTCTGTTAATCCTTTCCTAGCTAGGTTAAATCTAGCTTAACAGCATGTAAATGGAGGAGTTAGAAGTTTACCTAGCTCCGAGAAGCCGTGAAGTGTTCCCGGCGAGCTGCTATGTCTGCTCCGGCAGTGTAGTGCGGCGTCGAACTGGCGATCCTTCCTCCTCCGGCGCCACTGCTCCCGATCCAGCTCCTTGCACAGAGGAAAAGAGTGAGGAAGGTAAGGATGGATGATGGAGTCCTCTGTGACTCCATGGGCTTTTATAGCCCTCCATCAAACTCGGAGGGGTGGGGGACTGCGGCTGTTAGGCAGTTTTAACTGCCTCAACAGCTGCGGTTCTCCACCGCCTTACTCCCGAAACCACCAGATGGACCGCCGACTTTAGTCCAAGCCGGTCCATCTGGTCCGGGGTTTACACTACTTCTCGTAGCAATACAAGAAACATCAAGAACAGGCATGTCAATGGGCTTTAATGGAGGTAGCACTTAATTAGGTGATAAGTGCTAAATAATGCATAAATTAATATCTTACTCATAACACTTATCATTATTTTTATGCACATATTTTAAATTTAAACATAAGAAAATGTGTTCCCCTTCATCATGACATTATTAAAAATAATTCGAGTTTGCCTGATTTTATCGAGTCTAATGTATGCAGGTCAAGTCGAACTAATTAGGATGATGTCTGAACTAATGTGCGCAGGTCGCGTTTGCAGCTGAACCCGTGTCCACGTCACCCTTTAAGTGCTTAGAGATCAAGCTTCCATGTCACTCTCCCTCCTATGTCCAAAAAATAGAACCCACATTCCTTCCGTTCGCATTATTCCAGCATTTCCAGCCAACTTCATATCATCCTTCCTATCAAACGCCCGCGTCCGAGCATCTCAACAACCAACTCTCATGTGCTTCCCACATCCGCATTTTCCACACGTCCCCATCACTTTCTCCCAACTAAATCCAATGTCTCCCCTGTTCCACGTCCAAAGATCCTATGTTCCCAACCGTATCCAATCCCTCATCTCCCCAATCCGTGAACGCGTCCCAGCACCCCACATATCTTCTCCATCTTCATCTCCCCTGCTTCCAAATCTCCCAGATTTCTTCTCAGCCACATCCAGCCAACGGCGACATCCCAACCTCCTACGGATTCGATCTAAGCTTCAAGTCCCAGCTGCCAGCCATCCCAGCTTCATCTCTTCCGAATTCCATGTTATTCTTCCCTTCCGCATCTAAAGAACAGAGCCGCGTCCAGCTTCTCCTCCACGTTGAAATAGCGTGACCTTATCTTCCGGATTAGATCACCTCCCAGATCTCCCAGCTCTCATCTTCTTCCGAGTTCATCTTATCCCACGAATCAACCATCAGCCGAATCATCTACGGATTTATCCCATGCGCCCAGACTTTTTTTCCGCACATCCCGTAACAGCGTTCCTCATCAACACCTAACGTCCCACGCTCATCTCCTCCCAGCCTCCGAGATCCTCTCATTGACTACCGTTCGCATGCAATCCTTTGTTAGAAGTATGCCCTAGAAGCCAATTTGGCTGACACATTATTTTATTCCGGAACATAAATTTGTACTTGACCTAATAATGTTGACCCCCTAATGGATTTTGATGAATACAAAACACTAGAGTGTAATTCCCTTTATATTAACAATTTATTTGAGGATTTCAGGTGTTTAACTAAGAATATTGTTAAGAATTGTCAAGGCATGTTCCCATATTTTTCAAGGATTTATTGAAGATTTTTTGAGATAAAGAAAACAGATCAGGGACAGCCAAGACGTCTCCGGTTTGTCCCAGAGACGTCTCTGGCACGAAGAGGAAGAATTGGCACGTCTGAAGACGTCCCCGGCACCTGGCGAGGCATCTCGCAGGGTCGGAGTCGACTCCCGACTCTGCGGAGTCGACTCTCTCAGAGACGGCAGAAAGGCCGATTTCAAGGGATGCGCGCGAGTCGTCTCCGAAGGACGCGGAGTCGTCCCCACGCATAAAAAGCAAACTTCCCGAGACGTCCCCAGAAAGCGCGGAGTCGACTCTCTCAGGGATTCCAGAGGACTTGTTTTTCGTTGATAGAACTACGGAGTCGTCCCCAACATCGCGGAGTCGTCCCCATGTAAAAAGCGCAAACATCCCGAGACGTCCCCGTAAAGTGCCGAGCCGACTCTCTCAGAAAAACAGAAAAATAAGAAGTCAAGCTGTTCTTCTTCGGAGTCGTCCCCAGAAAGCGCCGAGTCGACTCCAACATCGTCAAAAGAATTTTTATACAGCCGAGACGTCTCGCGTTCAAGCGGAGACGTCTCCGGAGCGCCTGGGACGCGACTGACACACTTTTTTAGGTTTGTTTGAATTTCAAACGGCTATATTTTTGTGTCTAACGGATCTATTGCTTGTAGGGCTATAAAAAGGAGCTTTTAAGTGCCTTTAAACATCTTCTCACCAACCAAACACAAGATCATTAAAGAGAGAAGAAAGAAAAAGAGGTTCAAGGGAGTTGGTGCTTTCAAGAGAAGAAATCAAGTGCATTCAAGTCTTCTTCATCTGATTTCGTGCTCAACTACTCACTCCCACTCGGCATTCAAAGCTCGCATTCAAGCCAACGTGATCCACATCGGAAGAACCACCATCACCCACGCTTCCAACGGATAAAAAAAGGGTTCTTCCGGTTTTGATATTTCTCATTGTTATATTTGCTTTCTTAAGAGCTTTTAAATCTTTGTAAAACATTTGATTATTGTGCTTGTTCCAATCAAGGGACTTGGAACAAGGGATAGGCGTCCCAAGCCTAGGTTAAATTGGGGGATTGTAGGGTTCGTTGTTAGCCCCGGGATAAAACAACGAGTTGGGTAGTGCACTCGAAAAACTACCGGACTGTAATCGCTGATTATAGTGGAAATTCCCAAGGTGTTTGGAGAGTGGATGTAGGAGCGGTGGAAGCTCCGAACCACTATAAACCTTTGTGTGTTTGCGTTTGACTGTGGTTGCAACTTCAGTTTTACCTTTGCACATACACATGTGTATTTTCTTTTAATTAGTCAAAAAGTTTTAAAACATCCAATTCACCCCCCTCTTGGGTGACCATCTCTGGGCAACAAGTAGTATCAGAGTGGGTGCTCGGTGTATTCTTGAAGACTTAACCGTCTTTGCCAAAGATCAAGATGACAACACCCTTCAACAATGTTCCTGCGGAGGGGCAGGCAACCAATAGACCTCCACTCTTCAATGGGACAAATTTTCTATTGGAAGACTAGAATGAGAATTTTTATTCAAGCACAAGATTATGCCTTGTGGAGGGTCATAATCAAAGGACCACACGAACCATATCACATAGTTAATGGCGTTCAAGTTTCCAAACCTGAAAAGGATTGGGATGAGAATGATAGTAGGATGGTTCAACTCAATGCTAGAGCCATGAATTTATTGTTTTGTGCTCTAGATGTAAACGAGTTTAATAGAGTCTCCACCAGTAGTTCTGCCAAGGAAATATGGGATAGGCTAGAAGTTACCCATGAGGGTACTAATCAAGTCAAAGAGTCTAAAATGAACATGTTAGTCCACAAATATGAGTTATTTAAGATGGAACCCAATGAAACTATCTCATGCATGTTCACACGCTTCACGGATATAATAAATGGTCTAAAAAATTTGGGTAAATCGTATACTAACTCAGAACTTGTGAGAAAAATTCTCAGGTCCTTGCCAAAAGTTTGGAAAGCGAAGGTCACGGCGATCGTAGAAGCTAAAGACCTCAACACTTTGGCACTTGAAGAATTATTGGGCTCATTAATGACGCATGAGCTCACAATGAAGCAACATGAAGAAGATGTGCCAAAGAAGAAGACAATCGCTCTCAAGGCTACTTCAAGTGCTTGTGAAGAAGAAAGCAGTGAGAGTGAAGATGAAGACTTGGGCTTAATAGTAAGGAAGTTCAAGAAATTCATGAGAAGAAAGAAACCCTTCCCAAGAAAGAAGTTTGGAGGGAGAAATGATTGGGAAAAGGAAAAAGAAAAAGAAAGAGACCCAATCATATGTTATGATTGCAAGAGACCAGGACACATCCGCTCCGAATGCCCTCAACAGAAGAAGCACTATGGAAAGAAGAAGAAGAAGGCGTTGAAAGCAACTTGGGATGATAGTGACACATCCTCCTCCGAGGAAGAGAAGGAAGAGACCGCAAACTTGTGCTTCATGGCATTCGACGACGATGAGGTATGTCAAAACTCAACTACAGATTTTACTTTAGAAGAATTATATGAAGCTTTCCAAGAGCTCATGAGTGATTGTAGTATGTTAGGAGCAAAAAATAAAGAATTAAAAGCCTCCAATCAAAAACTAAAGGATGACATTAAAAATCTATTGATTGAGAAGGAGAGCTATGAAAATGATAACACCATTGACCTAAAGAATAAAAATTCAAAGCTTAGCATTGAAAATGAAACGGCAAAAACACTCATTAAGGAATTAAATCTAAAAGTCAAATTCCTACTCAATAGTAATACCTCACTTGCACAAAATGTTGAATCCCTTAAAAATGATAAGGAAGAATTGGCTAAAGAAAATTTGGACCTTAAAAATGAGGTACACAAGTACAAACCAATTGTGCAGAAATTTACACATAGCTCTGAAAAATTAAATCTCATTCTATCCAATCAAAGAGCTGTTTTTAATAAAGCCGGACAAAACTAGCAAACAACAAAAATATCTAAAGAACTTTTTTGTGAAAGCAAAAGATATCAAAACTGAAAAACCTACATGCTTTCATTGTGGAAAAAGTGGACATAAAGCCTATTCTTGCATTCAAAGAAAGATTCAAACTAACAAGAATACATTTGTAAAGGGTAAAAACACAACTAAAGTGTGGGTGCCTAAGGAAACCAACTACACTAACCAAGAAGGACCCAAGAAAACTTGGGTACCTAAGAGCTTTACGTGATTATTTTGCAGGTATGCCTTGCAGCCGGGAGCAAAAAGAGAATGTGGTATCTGATAGCGGTTGCTCAAGGCATATGACCGGTGATGAGAGCCTTTTCGTCACCTTGAAATCAAAAGAAGGAGGAGTAGTCACATTTGGAGACAATGCTAAAGGTCAAATCATTGGCGTTGGTAAAATCTCCATATCGCCCTCCTCATTTATTGACAATATACTATTAGTTAATGGATTAAAACATAATTTATTAAGTATAAGTCAATTTTGTGACAAGGGCTTTAAAGTGTCATTTGAATCTTCCCTATGCATAATTAGTAGTCCAATTGATAATGAGATCATACTTATGGGACATAGGCGTGGAAATGTTTACATGGTAGATCTTGATGATCTCACCATGAAAGATGGCCAATGTCTTGTAGCCATGGATGCCAAGGTCAATGAGACTAGCTGGTTATGGCATCGTAGGTTAGGGCATGCTAGCATGGATTTAATTTCTAAATTGATTACAAAAGATCTAGTCAAAGGACTACCAAAAATAGACTTTGAAAAGAACAAAATTTGTGCTGCATGTCAACTAGGAAAACAAACAAGAAGTTCTTTCAAGTCTAAGAACATAGTTTCAACATCAAAACCCCTAGAACTAATTCACATGGATTTATTTGGACCCACTAGAACTGCTAGTCTTGGGGGTAAGAAGTTTGGTCTTGTAATTGTTGATGATTTTTCACGTTTTACATGGGTTTCATTTCTTGCCCACAAAGATGAGTCCTTTCCCGCTTTTATCAAGTTTCATAATAGGATTTCGAATGAACTTAATCTTAAACTAAAAGCAATTAGGAGTGATCATGGTACCGAGTTTGAAAATCAGCATTTTGAAAAATTTTGTGAAGAAAATGGTATCAATCACAATTTCTCGGCTCCTAGGACACCCCAACAAAATGGGGTGGTAGAAAGGAAGAATCGCACACTAGCAGATATGGCTCGTACCATGTTGTGCGAATCGGATCTACCAAAGTACTTTTGGGCTGAAGCAATAAATACTGCTTGTCATATTTTAAACCGTGCTTTAGTTAGATCTATCTTAAAGAAAACACCTTATGAGTTGTTGAAAAATAAGAAGCCCAATATAAGCTATTTTCATGTTTTCGATTGTCGCTGCTTTATTTTAAACAATGAAAAGGACAATCTAAGTAAATTTGGTGCTAAATCAGATGAGGGGATCTTCTTAGGTTATTCCTCATCTAGTAGAGCATACAGGGTCTTCAACAAGAGAACTCTCGTTGTTGAAGAATCCATTCATTTTGTTTTTGATGAAGCTAATGGAGATTCTTCTAGAAAAGAAGAAGATGGTGATGCAGGTATACTTGAAGACAGAATGAAGGAATTCTCCATACAAAACAGACAACATGAGGATGAAATCAAAGAAGATACAATTCAGCAAGATGAAGAAGATCAACCTCCAGCGACAAATCAAGATCTTCCGAGGGAATGGAGGTATGCACATGGTCATCTAAGGGATCTAATCCTTGGTGACCCTTCACAAGGGGTAAGAACAAGATCCTCTTTAAGAAATACTAGCAATTATCTTGCATTCGTTTCACAAATAGAGCCTAAATCACTAGAGGAAGCCGAAAAAGATGAAAATTGGATGAATGCTATGCAAGAGGAATTAAACCAATTTGAAAGAAATCAAGTTTGGACTCTAATGAAAAGACCCCCAAATGTTTCAATTATAGGCACCAAGTGGGTATATAGAAATAAACTAGATGAAGATGGAATAGTAATAAGAAACAAAGCTAGGCTAGTAGCCAAAGGATATAATCAGGAGGAAGGAATAGATTTTGATGAAACTTTTGCTCCTGTTGCTAGGTTAGAGGCTATTAGACTACTTTTGGCATATGCATGCTTCATGGATTTCAAACTCTATCAAATGGATATAAAAAGTGCCTTTTTAAATGATTATATAATGGAGGAAGTTTATGTAGAACAACCTCTAGGTTTTGAGAACCACTTACATCCAGATTATGTTTTTAAATTGCATAAAGCATTGTATGGACTTAAGCAAGCCCCTAGGGCATGGTATGAAAGATTAAGTAATTTTCTAATTGAAAATAAGTTTAAGAGAGGAAATGTAGACAAAACCCTCTTCATTAAAAGAAAAGGGAATGACTTATTGCTTGTGCAAATTTATGTGGATGATATAATTTTTGGTGCTACTAATGATAGTCTTTGTCAAGAGTTTGCTAAGCTTATGCAGGGAGAATTTGAAATGAGCATGATGGGTGAGCTCAACTTCTTCCTTGGGCTACAAATAAAATAATCAAAGGAAGGCATCTTCATCAGTCAGTCCAAATATATCAAGAAAATGTTGGAAAAGTTCAAGATGAAGGATGCAAAGAAAATCAGCACACCCATGGGCTCAAGTTGCAAGCTTGACAAAGATGAAAAAGGTAAAAGTATAGACTGCAAATTGTACAGGTATGATAGGTTCTTTACTTTACCTTACTGCTAGTAGACCAGACATATTATTCAGTATTTGCATGTGTGCTAGATACCAAGCATGTCCTAAGGAATCACACTTGCAAGCTGTTAAAAGAATATTCAGATATCTAGTAGGGACATCTAATGCAGGCTTATGGTATTCTAAACAATCTGATATAAATTTAATTGCTTATTCCGATGCTGATTTTGCCGGGTGCAAACTCGACAGAAAAAGCACAAGTGGCACATGTCAATTCTTGGGTGCTAACTTGGTTTCTTGGTTTAGCAAGAAACAGAATTCAGTTGCCTTGTCCACAGCTGAGGCTGAGTACATTGCAGCTGGAAGCTGTTGTGCCCAAGTTCTTTGGATTAAGCAACAACTTGAAGATTTTGGTATCAAAATGGACAACATACCAATTAGATGTGATAATACAAGTGCAATTAATTTAACAAAAAATTCTGTCCAACACTCTAAATCAAAACACATAGAGATTAGGCATCACTTTATAAGGGATCATGTGCTGAAAAATGATGTGATGATTGAGTATGTATGCACTGAAAATCAATTGGCCGATATCTTTACAAAGCCCCTTTGTAAAGATAGGTTCAACTTTTTAAGGAATGCTTTGTGCTTGTATGATCCTAACAAATAGATTGAACTTGTAATGCAATACTTTGTAAGCTCTAGAGATACATATGAATGCTACTCAAACTAATAATACACTTCAAGGTCACATATAGCAAACCTAGTGCCTAATAAGTGAAAACATGAATCTATCAAAGTTAGATGACGAATTGTTTGACTTTCCGGAGGATGGTTACCCTCCCTTGGACTCTTCATGGAGATATTTCAGAGCCTATTTCATAGGCATTCGAAATTTGGTCAAACATTCCTCATTTCAATATTGATAATTCAAAAATCATTATCAAACTTTTATAGGATGTATTATTAAGGGGAAGGATCACAAGCAAGCTCAGTCTATATTCACCAAAAGAAATCATGCTGATTATTGTGGTTGAATAAAATAAATTGGGAAAAGATAGAAATCATTCTGAAATTTTTCAGTGCCGGAGACGTCTCTGGCAAATCACAGAGACGTCCCCCCGGCGAGACGTCTCGCATTAGTCGCGGAGACGTCTCGGAGACCGAATGAAAGTTTTTAAATTAGGTCGAAACAGCTCGAGCCGTCCCGAGCTGCCTTCCTTCGTCCCAACGAAAACATAAACCCTAGCCTCCATTTTCTCTCCACCACAAACCGAACCAAAATCTCTCCCCATTTCCCTAGATTTCCAATCCATGGCACCTAAGAAAGCTAGGCGAACGGGTGGGAGGCGTCCTAGGGTAGCGAACGACGACGAGGAACGGAGGGAAGAGCCCTCCGCGCCGTCTCCTCCGGTTGCTCCGCCAACCGTGACCCTCTCCTGTGCGAATCGCATAGTAACCACAGGTAGATATATTGATTTTCAGTTTCTAGCTAGTAAGGGGTTCTCTATTGGAGAGAGACTCCGTGCCCAAGGTTGGGAACACCTATGTTTCCTAAATATGTCAACCTATCCCGGCCTAGTGAGAGAAATGTTTAGCAATATGGCCTTAGGGGACTCGAGGTACACCGGATATGTCCGAGGCACATTGATAGAAATCAATGAGGACATCCTATCTAGCTTGTTACAAATCCCCAAATACGGTGAGGCCCCGACCTCACATCCCCAAAGGGAGATTGCCCTAAACCTAATTTTAGGAAGAGAGGACTGCGGCCCTCTTGACATAGTTAAGTCCTAAGACCTCAATGCCGAAATGAGATTGCTTTTGAGCATAGTTAACCGGGTCTTGTTTCCAAAAACCGGTCGCTTCGATTTCATTTCGGAGCGAGACTTAGCCATCATGCACCACATCTTGCTAGGGATTCCCCTAAACCTCCCTAGGCTCATGTTGAACTACATCTCCATATGTCATAGGTATTCCAGATTTAGCATACCATATGGAATGGTCTTCACCCTACTGTTCAAACATTTTAAGGTTCCAATTCCTGAAAATGAGCCAGAAAAACCTTTGAGAAACACTGACTACTACAATGAGAGCACATTACATAGGATGGAGTTTCACAAGAAAGACGGGTCTTGGGTTAAGGTCTCTAAAAGAAAATCCCAAATCATAGAGCCTGAGATCCAACATCAGGAGCCTGACCACCTCTCTCCTCCACATAGTCCTATGGCCTTTCCTGATGTACCTTCCAGCTCGGCTGGACCATCCACCTCAGTGCCTCCTCCTCCAGTCAGTGGATCATTGTTCTTATCAGATAAGCAGATGCACACCCTCGCATCTGTGATGTGCCAGCAGATGAGGGAAGAGATGAGATCAATAATCTCTGCTGAGTTAGCTCCCATCCGTACCTCACATGAAGCACTCCTAGAAGAATTGAAGGAAATCAAAATTCAGATAGAAGCTACAGCGTCAGAATTGGTTCGTGTGGCAACAAACCAAACTCTAAGATCAATTGAGATAAAGGCTGAATTGAAGACCATATCGGATGGTCTTCAAGAGTTGACGAGCCCTGGAGGCAATGTGGGCAGTGTGGCTGCCCAACTTAGAGGAAGGATTGACAGGGCAACTCATGAGTTTGAAGCACTAGTGACAGCCTTCAATCAATCTCAGGGAGATCACTTTAGAACCCTAATGGATTCAATAAATGGATTTATAGAGGCTGCTGCTAGGGCTATTGAGCGTGGTCGCCGGTGAGGGCATTTTGTGGACATCTAGGGTTCATCTTTTTTTGTAAAACCCTAGGCTTATTTGAAACTTCTTCTTATGTATCAGCAATCAATACTTGTAATGGCCTTTTATACTTGTAATGGTTTTCTTTTTAACCTTGTAATGACTTCAAATGATTGCAATGATATATGAATGTCATACACTTCCTTTTGAATCTTGGTGTATGTTTCTAATTCTGTGATATGCCATGGAAATGTCATAACATACTTTAAAATGTTCAAACTTGACAATGTACAATCATTTTACTATTTTGCCAACTTGTCAATGCATATGAACAGGGGGAGCACAACTTGTCAATACAATCATTTTAATAACTGCTTTCAAAAGGTCTGAAATGAATTCCAAACCAAAGGAGGAGTAAAATGAATGCTGAATTCATGGATAGCAATAACTTGAAAATCATTGATTGTCTCATTATAATATGAATGCTGAATTCTAATAGGCAAAATTTGTCCCCTTCATTGTTGATGACAAAAAGGAGGAGTAGAACCAATATATGGACCAATATATGGAATGCAAAATACAAAATTTACACTCATACTTAAAAGTTGAATTAGAAAAGATAAAATTGAAGAATATTGGCTTTAAGACAATTGCCCTTCTGGAAAAGAAAGGGGGAGTCAAAAAGTATTTAGCTTTCAATTGTCTTTAGCATCAATATTTCATTAATTTACATTTTAACTTGATTCAAATCCAGTTGATATGCCAAAATTGCTCAAGAGCTACTAAGATCAACACTTATGCATAAGGATAGAACTGAAAGTTGACTATATTGAATTATGCACACTGTATCTAGCTCTAACCAAAACATAATACTTGTACATCTGAACAAATACTGTGTATATGTTTAAATTTTAAATTTTGCATATACTTAGTGTTTTCTCATCATCAAAAAGGGGGGATTGTTGACCCCCTAATGGATTTTGATGAATACAAAACACTAGAGTGTAATTCCCTTTATATTAACAATTTATTTGAGAATTTCAGGTGTTTAACTAAGAATATTGTTAAGAATTGTCAAGGCATGTTCCCATATTTTTCAAGAATTTATTGAAGATTTTTTGAGATAAAGAAAACAGATCAGGGACAGCCGAGACGTCTCCGGTTTGTCCCAGAGACGTCTCTGGCACGAAGAGGAAGAATTGGCACGTCTGGAGACGTCCCCGGCACCTGGCGAGGCGTCTCGCAGGGTCGGAGTCGACTCCCGACTCTGCGGAGTCGACTCTCTCAGAGACGGCAGAAAGGCCGATTTCAAGGGATGCGCGCGAGTCGTCTCCGAAGGACGCGGAGTCGTCCCCACGCATAAAAAGCAAACTTTCCGAGATGTCCCCAGAAAGCGCGGAGTCGACTCTCTCAGGAATTCCAGAGAACTTGTTTTTCGTTGATAGAACTATGGAGTCGTCCCCAACATCGCGGAGTCGTCCCCATGTAAAAAGCGCAAACATCCCGAGACGTCCCCGTAAAGTGCCGAGCCGACTCTCTCAGAAAAACAGAAAAACAAGAAGTCAAGCTGTTCTTCTTCGGAGTCGTCCCCAGAAAGCGCCGAGTCGACTCCAACATCGTCAAAAGAATTTTTATACAGCCGAGACGTCTCGCGTTCAAGCGGAGACGTCTCCGGAGCGCCTGGGACGCGACTGACACACTTTTTCAGGTTTGTTTGAATTTCAAACGGCTATATTTTTGTGTCTAACGGATCTATTGCTTGTAGGGCTATAAAAAGGAGCTTTTAAGTGCCTTTAAACATCTTCTCACCAACCAAACACAAGATCATTAAAGAGAGAAGAAAGAAAAAGAGGTTCAAGGGAGTTGGTGCTTTCAAGAGGAGAAATCAAGTGCATTCAAGTCTTCTTCATCTGATTTCGTGCTCAACTACTCACTCCCACTCGGCATTCAAAGCTCGCATTCAAGCAAACGTGATCCACATCGGAAGAACCACCATCACCCACGCTTCCAACGGAAAAAAAGGGTTCTTCCAGTTTTGATATTTCTCATTGTTATATTTGCTTTCTTAAGAGCTTTTAAATCTTTGTAAAATATTTGATTATTGTGCTTGTTCCAGTCAAGGAACTTGGAACAAAGGATAGGCGTCCCAAGCCTAGGTTAAATTGGGGGATTGTAGGGTTCGTTGTTAGCCCGGGATAAAACAACGAGTTGGGTAGTGCACTCGGAAAACTACCGGACTGTAATCGCTGATTATAGTGAAAATTCCCAAGGTGTTTGGGAAGTGGATGTAGGAGCGGTGGAAGCTCCGAACCACTATAAACCTTTGTGTGTTTGCGTTTGACTGTGGTTGCAACTTCAGTTTTACCTTTGCACATACACTTGTGTATTTTCTTTTAATTAGTCAAAAAGTTTTAAAACACCCAATTCACCTCCCTCTTGGGTGACCATCTCTGGGCAACAAATAAAGTTGGGCATTCTTTTCATTCATGTTCTTATGTGTCCATGAATCGTCCAAGAAATTAACAAGATGATGACGCATATTCTCAAGAGTTGAGAGTTTGAGGCATGTGTCGTTGGTGATTAATTCCTGAATTGCTCCTGATCGACGGATCATCACGAGGACGGTGATTAATCCGCTGAGATTAGTGCACATATTGCTTTCTTTGATGGACGAGTCTTGAGTCCACAGTGTAGGGACACTGGAGCAATTGTGCAAGTGCTTGTTAGAGAACAAGGGTACTGAGCGTGACCAAGACAAGAAGTTACTTAGATGTCTATCCACTCGTCAGTGACTTGCTTGATGTTGCAGTAGTGTGACTGGTCCTTTGACCTGCGGTGCTTCGGCTACTCACAATGAGGTTATTGTAGTTTGACTGCACATATACATGGTCTCTAGACATACGGGTCCATGCAGTGTAGATTGGCTGCAATAGGTTCACCGTAGGAGTAGGGTATGCACCTATATGGAATCTATCGATCTTGGTAGATAAGGAGAGATCCTATGTGATTTATAAGACTGAGTTCGTAAGACCTCGGCCGGGGCAGTAAAACCAGTGGAGAAAGAGTTTTCCATTATCGAACTTAAGTCGAATAAATCTTGACATATGACAGACGATGGGGTTTGACGAGTTGTCCATGACCTCCATCCTGTAGGGATCCACGATAGTAGGACTGTATCATACGATAACTGCACCTAGAGGTTCATCATTCCATTCTGTTGGGTAGCCACTACATGCTGCTAGGTGTCACTGGTGGATGGTGAGACTCACAGGGAATATCTCGATAATCGATAAACCCTGATAAGTTGAGTTGGAACTGTTCCAACCCATTGAAAGGAGTTTTCAATGATATTGTAATAGAGATTGCAATATATCTCACTACCAGTCAGAATAGAACCTATAGGGTTACACACACTAGAAGTATTGATCAATCCGATGGTTGAAACGTGATTATGAATCACAAGTAATCAATTCGATTGATAATAAATTGAAGAAGGAGTAATGGGAATTAATTAATTGGACTTAAACACGAATTCTACTTGGAGTAGAATTTCAGGAGTCCTAATTGGATTAGGACTGAAAGTCCTACTTGGAGTAGGACTGGGATTCCTACTTGGAGTAGGATTCCTACAATCCTAATTAGATTAGGATTTTGAATTCAATATGGATTCCTACTTAGAATAGGATTCCTAGAAATCCTAATTAGATTAGGACTTCGGATTCAAATAAGAGTCCTAATTGGATTAGGACTAAAATTAAATAAGTCCTAATTGGATTAGGATTTCTTAAGTCCCAATTAATTATTAATCTAATAAATCAAGATGACTCCTAATTAGATTAGGATTGAAGGGTTCAATTGAGTCATGATTTATTGAGTTCTAATTGGATTAGGACTTACCTAGATTAAACCCAATTGGTTCAACCTTGGACTAAGCCTAATTAGATTAGGACTTAGCCACATTAGGGCCTCCCAATCCTTACTTAATGAGAACTAGGGTTAGCCAAGAGGGAGGGGCGCACGCCCCTCCTCTTTTGCTATATTGGTGCGGCAACACAAGAGGGGCCGGCGCCCCTCTTGGAAAAGTATCAAGGGCTCCTAATTTGTAGGAGCCCTTCATGCTTTAAAAAGGGATGTGGGCGGCACCCTAGGGCTTATGATTGAAGCCCTCTCCCTCTCCAACTCGTGGCCACCCTTTCTCCCCTTGGTCTTTAGCCGCAAGCAAGGGAAAAGCAAAGAAAGTCTTGGCGGCATCCCTCCTCTCCCTCTCTTGAGTTCCAACGCAAGCAAGGGAAAAGGCTGCAGGTCTAGCTTTTGGTTCTTCATCCAAGTTCCTCCTTCTTCTTCCTCCTCCCAAGCACAATCAAGGGTTGATTCAAAGGGAGGAAATCAGCCATCCAAAGTTGTCTCTGCAAGGGAGCTAACACCCCGGAGAGACAAGGAAGCTTTGATCGGATTTCTGCTTCGTGTGGATACCCGTAGAGGCCGGACACGTGAACGGCTTCAAGCGAACCTTCATCCTAAACCACGAACTTCAGTTTGCGGTGATCATCTACCCGCACAAGGTGAAGATCTGATCTTCATAATTAGTTTAAAAGTTTTTAATTCTGATCTATCTACGAACGGTCTTTGAACAACGTTCATGTGATGAACGATTGATCTCGCTTATGCCTCTTCCGCTGCCATCTGAATTTTTATTAAATTTTCTGCGGCATGGGCGGATTCCCAACAGTGGTATCAGAGCTTAGGCTTCATAGATCAAGGTTAGAATTAATTATAAACAGGCTTGATAGATCTGAAATTTAAAAGGATATGTATGCTGAAATTTTCTGCATGCAGAATTTTTCAGGATTTCTGATTTTTGCATGCTGATTTTTATGTGATAAATTGATGATTCTAATTGCATTGTTAATGGGATTACAAAGTTTAGAATCATGTTTAGCATGATCAGCAACCCATGTCATAAGATAATCAATTAGATTTCATATCTGAAAATTATAATTGTTGCATGTGGTGATGATCATTGGATTCAAACCCTTTTGGTATCAATTGTAAAGACCTGCGATGTGATCTGCAATGTCATGTAATTTTTTACATGCTTGCATGCATCTTATTTGATGTTTTGATAGGCCTGCGTGCCTCCTAAAAAGGGATGTAATTTATTATTATATATCTGGTTGTATTTCTATGATGTGATGTACGTCAACGATCAAGTCGAAGACACTACATAAGATGGATGGCGATCTGAGCAGATGATGGCAATTGGATCAAGAGTTGATTAGGGATCAAATCAAGGAGGCTCGGGACCAATTCAAGAGTTGAAGACCAACTAATTGATTGACGTGCATGTGCTTGTAATATGACCTAATTAGAATCCATGATCATCACCTATTTAGTCAGCTTTTATTTATTGCTACAATTATAACTGCCTGTGATGTGCTATTTGCATGTGATGCAAATGTGAGCGGGGTAGATAGGTTTACATGTGATGCAAACTAATAGACCAATCCAAATGAGACCTAAACTAAAACCTCCTCAATGAAGTCGAGAGTGAACCAACATGAGCGAGTCATATTAGATTAATTGATCTAATTGGTGTCTAGGAAAGCATGAAAGGTAGTTACTTAATTAGGACCTTACTCTCTGAGTAAGGGGAGCCTCCCACCTGCTTACCTGGTCAATTATTCGATTACCTCTTATGAAGAGCTCAAGTTGCAAACACTAAGACATGATTAACCAATATTAAGTCTATAGGTCTTCCACCGTAGTAGAGCTGCTAAGGTCTTTCTGGTATTGACTTGTCTCGGCTGGACACAGTGGGCAAGTTGCATCGGGGGGCTGGACCTCTCTATAGACATGTGATGTTGTAGGGATAAAGATGGGGTTGGGTACCAATAACTGTTAGGTGAGAATCCAATGACAACTTTATTTCTACGGTTATACGGTGGGTCTGACTTAACTAAGGAATGAGACCAATAACTGTTAGGTGAGGTCTTCATGACTTAGAGACCAAGTAGCACTGCAACATGCTTGAGAAGCATTGTACAAGAGTTGTACACTCATCCATTTATGTGTCACCAATAACTGTTAGGTGAGGTGGCATGTAAATCGGTGGGACCGCAGTACCCACTAGAAATTCTAGTTGTGTAGGATTTCCGTTTTCTACCAGGAGAGTGTGAGGAATTCAAGAAAATAGTGGGAGGTACATTTGTTCTAAAAGACCCTAGAACAAATTAGGATCAAGTACAAAATTCTAACTAGAATCTTTACTCTCTGAGGATTATAAAGTCAGCTTCTAGACTTTTAACTCATATCCTATAAAACAACCGTTTGACCAAACCCAATTATAAAGACTGGCTCAGCAAATTTCAAAATAGTTTTGAATTATGAGAAATTAGGGTATGTGCTAGACCATGGAATCCTCGTGTTACCAATCTGTCCGATCCCTGATCAGCGTAAGACGCATGCTAAGTGGATGAACAATAACAATAAAGTTAGGTGCTGCACAATGACATCCATGTCCAATGAATTACAATGCCAGCATGAGAACATGAGACTACCAGGGGCATATTAAATCACCTGCAAAAGTTGTATGGTGATTAGAGTCGCGCAGCATGTTTTGAAGTGTCCAAGAGGCTCTTCAAGGCAAAGATGCGTGAGGGGCAGTCTGTCTACGATCACTGTTTGACTATGATCAAGGACTTAGAGGAGCTTGAGAAGCTCGGTATGACCATGTATAAGGAATTGCAAATAGATCTGACCCTGCAATCCCTTCTAGATTCATATGAACAGTTTATAGTAGACTACCATATAAACAAGATTGTATGCACCAAAAAATAGAATTGTTAAATAAATTGGTAACTACCATAGGAACCTTGAAGAGTTCAAAGGGCATCGTTCTCACTGTCGAGTTGGTTTCTACTTCAAAGAGAGAGTCGATCTGGAAGAAAAAGAAGCCTGCAAAGAAGCAGAAAAAGGACAAGAAGCCAAGTAAGGAAGTTCCAAGAAAAAGGCCAATAGTAAGGAAAAGTGTTTCCATTGCATAATGGACGGCCATTGGAAGAGGAACTGTCCTACATACATGGGAAGCATAAAGAACATGAAGGGTGACAGACCTTCAGAAGTATGTCAGAAATGCTCTGGATACTTAAGGACTGTTACCTATTGCTAGCAGAAATTTGATTTTTGTATCTTGTTTAGCACAGAAAGATTCTTATAAGACTACTGTTCCATTTATTTGAGAAATAAATTAGTTCAACGTGGTTTTACGATTGACAGTCTCTATCACATACATATGGATGTATCTATGAATATATTTGAACAAACAGTAAATACCATAGGATCTAATAGATCCAGAAATGAGATAAATCTAAAGTATTTGTGGCACCTCAGGCTTGGCCATATAGGAGAAGACAGAATAAACAAATTGGAGAAACATGAGCTTTTGGGCTCATTGACTTTCGAGTCATATTCGATTTGTGAATTCTGCCTTCAAAGAAAGATGGCCAAATTATCCTTTGTAGGACACAGGGAGGTCCACTAAAATACTTACCCTTAGTACACACTGATGTGTGTGGCCCATTCGATGTGCAGGCTAGGGATTGTAATTTTTACTTTATTTACCAATGATTACTCACGGTATGGATATGTGTATGATACACATATCTGAAACTTTTGAAAGGTTCAAAGAGTTAAGATATGAAGTAGAAAAATAAACAGAAAAACTCATTAAGGTTCTTCGATCAAATCGAGGAGATGAATACCTTAGTGGAGAGTTTCGTGATTATCTCAAGGAGAATGGTATAGTTTCATAATGGATTCCTCCTGGTACACCTCAGATCAACGGAGTATCAGAAAGGAGGAATCAGACTCTATTGGATATGGTCCGGTCTATGATGAGCTTCACTGATTTACCCTTGTTTCTTTAGATAGATGCCCTATTTTCAGCTATTTACTTATTGAATAGTGTTTCCTCTAAGTCTGTTCCTACCACACCGTATGAGATATGGCATGGTAAGAAGCCGAGTCTTGGTTATCTCAAGATTTGGAGATATCCAGCCCACATCAAGCGACAACAGGCGGACAAGTTAGAGGATAGGATAATTAATGCTCGTTTTATTAGATATCCTAAAAGAGTTATTAGGATACAATTTTTACGTCCCAAAGGATCACAAAGTGTTTGTGAGTCGACATGCTATCTTCATGGAAATAGTTTATCCTTGATAGAAGCAGTGGGAGGAAAAATAAGCTCTAAGAGAAAGTCACTGAAAAGCAACGAGCCATTGTGCTTATAGAACCTATTCATATTAAGCCAGTACACGTAGTACCTCCTCCACCTCGTAAATTTAGTAGGATCTCCCGTCCGCCTGAAAGGTACTTAGGTATGCTTACAGAGGATGTAGAGGAAGTGTTCCTCATGGAAGATAGAGATCAAGGTAAGGATTCCAATACCTACAACGAGACGATGCTAGACATCGATTTTGAGAGATGGCTGGAAGCAATGAAGTCAGAGTTGGACTCCATGCATTCCAACCAAATCTGAACCTTAGTAGATTCACCAGAAGGTATAGTACCTATTGGGTGTAAATGGATCTACAAGAGAAATTAAGTTCGGATGGCTAGGTAGAGACCTATAAGGCAAGGCTAATGGCGAAAGGTTATAGTCAGTGCGAAGGCACTGAATATCAGGAATACTTTTTTACCTGTAGCCATACTGAAGTTCATTCGAATATTGCTTGATATTGCAGCATAATATGATAATGAGATATTGTGATGATGATCACAAGGTCTGCAAACTGTAAAGGTCCTTCTATGGACTAAAGCAAACATCTCGGAGTTGGAATACTTGTTTCAACGATATAATCAAATCGTTTGATTTCATTAAGAACGAAGAAGAATCATGTGTTTATAAGAAGGGTTAGTAGGAGGACTATTGTATTCCTCGTATTGTACATGGATGATATTCTTCCAATTGGAAATTGTGTTCCCATGCTAACTTAGGTCAAGGTATGGTTGTCTAAGGATTTCTCCATAAAAGACTTTGGAAAAGCATCCTATATTTTGAGAATTAAGGTCCATAGAGATAGATCTAAAAAGATGCTTGTCCTGTCACAAAATATTACATAGAGGAAGTGCTGAAGAGGTTTGGCATGGAAACCTCTAAAAGGGGATTATTACCCCTTAGGCATGGGATAATCTCTCCAAGAAGATGTGCCCCAACACATCTGAAGAGATTCAGCGGATGAGCAAGATCCCTTATGTTTCGGCTATAGGGAGCCTCATGTATACCATGCTATGTACGTAATATGATATAGTATATGCTGTGAGTGTCACGAGCATATATCAGTCAAATCCAGGCAAGAAGCACTAGATAGATATGAAGAACAGTCTTAAGTACTTAAGAAGACTAAGGACATGTTCTTGGTCTTTGGGAGAAGATAACAGTTGAAGGTAGAAGGATGCACACATATTGATGATAGAAAGTCTACATCAGAATATGTGCAATTGTGGTTCAGTAAATTGGAAGAGTTCCGAACAACCGATCATTGTAGATTCTACCTTAGAAGGTGAATGTTAAGCCGTCTCTAAGGGTGCAGTGGAAACCTTTTTGGTTTAAAAGTTTATTGCAGAATTAGGTGTAATGTCATCAGATGCCATAGCACTCTTCTGCAATAACAAAGGCACCATAGCACTAGCTAAGGAGCCAAAGGTCTCACCAAAAACCGAAGCACATAGAGCGGTGGTTTAACCTAATAAGTGACTACCTCGAAAAGAAATAAGTAGAGGATCAAAGAGTAGACTCCACGGGAAATGTGGTGAACCCATTCACTAAGCAGATAAGTCAGCAGAAAACTGAAACGCATCTTGAGAAGATGAGGCTTAGGTTTATGGCTGATTGGCTTTAGTGCAAGTGGGAAATTGTTAGAAGTATGCCTTAGAAGCCAATTTGGCTTACGCATTATTTTATTCTGGAACATAAATTTGTACTTGACCTAATAAAGTTGGGCATTCTTTTCATTCATGTTCTTATGTGTCCATGAATCGTCCAAGGAATTAACAAGATGATGACGCATATTCTCAAGAGTTGAGAATTTGAGGCATGTGTCATTGGTGATTAATTTCTGAATTGCTCCTGATCGATGGATCATCACGAGGACGGTGATTAATCCGCTGAGATTAATGCACATATAGCTTTCTTTGATGGACGAGTCTTGAGTCCACAGTGTAGGGACACTGGAGCAATTGTACAAGTGCTTGTTAGAGAACAAGGGTACTGAGCGTGACCAAGACAAGAAGTTACTTGGATGTCTATCCACTCGTCAGTGACTTGCTTGATGTTGCAGTAGTGTGACTGGTCCTTTGACCTGCGGTGCTTCGGCTACTCACAGTGAGGTTATTGTAGTTTGACTGCACATATACATGGTCTCTAGACATACGGGTCCATGCAGTGTAGATTGGCTGCAATAGGTTCACTGTAGGAGTAGGGTATGCACCTATATGGAATCTATCAATCTTGGTAGATAAGGAGAGATCCTATGTGATTTATAAGACTGAGTTCGTAAGATCTCGGCCGGGGCAGTAAAACCAGTGGAGAAAGAGTTTTCCATTCTCGAACTTAAGTCGAATAAATCTTGACATATGACAGACGATGGGGTTTGACGAGTTGTCCATGACCTCCGTCCTGTAGGGATCCACGATAGTAGAACTGTATCATACGATAACTGCACCTAGAGGTTTATCATTCCATTCTGCTGGGTAGCCACTACATGCTGCTAGGTGTCACTGGTGGATGGTGAGACTCACAGGGAATATCTCGATGATCGATAAATCCTGATAAGTTGAGTTGGAACTGTTCCAACCCAATTGAAAAGAGTTTTCAATGATATTGTAATAGAGATTGCAATATATCTCACTACTAGTCAGAATAGAATCTATGGGGTCACACACACTAGAAGTATTGACCGATCCGATGGTTGAAACGTGATTATGAATCACAAGTAATCAATTCGATTGATAATAAATTGAAGAAGGAATAATGGAAATTAATTAATTGGACTTAAACACGAATCCTACTTGGAGTAGAATTCCAGGAGTCCTAATTGGATTAGGACTGGGAGTCCTACTTGGAGTAGGACTGGGATTCCTACTTGAAGTAGGATTCCTACAATCCTAATTAGATTAGGACTTCGAATTCAAATAAGAGTTCTAATTGGATTAGGACTAAAATTAAATAAGTCCTAATTGGATTAGGATTTCTTAAGTCCCAATTAATTATTAATCTAATAAATCAAGCTGACTCCTAATTAGATTAGGATTGAAGGTTCAATTGAGTCATGATTCATTGAGTTCTAATTGGATTAGGACTTACCTAGATTAAACCCAATTGGTTCAACCTTGGACTAAGCCTAATTAGATTAGGACTTAGCCACATTAGGGCCTCCCAATCCTTACTTAATGAGGACTAGGGTTAGCCAAGAGGGAGGGGCGCACGCCCCTCCTCTTTTGCTATATTGGTGCGGCAACACAAGAGGGGCCGGCGCCCCTCTTGGAAAAGTATCAAGGGCTCCTAATTTGTAGGAGCCCTTCATGCTTTAAAAAGGGATGTGGGCGGCACGCTAGGGCTTATGATTGAAGCCCTCTCCCTCTCCAACTCGTGGCCACCCTTTCTCCCCTTGGTCTTCAGCCACAAGCAAGGGAAAAGCAAAGAAAGTCTTGGCGGCATCCCTCCTCTCCCTCTCTTGAGTTCCAACGCAAGCAAGGGAAAAGGCTGCAGGTCTAGCTTTTGGTTCTTCATCCAAGTTCCTCCTTCTTCTTCCTCCTCCCAAGCATAATCAAGGGTTGATTCAAAGGAAGGAAATCAGCCATCCAAAGTTGTCTCTGCAAGGGAGCTAGCACCCCGGGGAGACAATGAAGCTTTGATCAGATTTCTGCTTCGTGTGGATACCCGTAGAGGCCGGACACGTGAACGGCTTCAAGCGAACCTTCATCCTAAACCACGAACTTCAGTTTGCGGTGATCATCTACCCGCAGAAGGTGAAGATCTGATCTTCATAATTAGTTTAAAAGTTTTTAATTCTAATCTATCTACGAACGGTCTTTGAACAACATTCATGTGATGAACGATTGATCCCGCTTATGCCTCTTCCGCTGCCATCTGAATTTTTATTAAATTTTCTGCGGCATGGGCGGGTTCCCAACATCCTTCCCTTCAACCAGCAAATCTTAGCATCTGGTATGTCCACCTCCCGAGCTTCACGGCATCCAAATGCATCCTCCCCTGTTTCAAACCGAGTATCATCCTTATTCTCTTCCAAATCAAACCGAGCTTCACTCCCTGATTTTTATCCAACGCCCGCGATGCATACCTTCTTCCGCTTCTCCTGTGTGTCCCAGCCACCCACTTGTCATCTGTATCCCCTGTTTTGGAACAGAACCAAGATCTTCCACTTCATTTCGGATCAACTTCCCAGCATCTTCATCTCCACGTCACCTCCGAGATCTTCTCCGCATCACCTGCTCCTAGCTCGTTCCAGCCGTCCGCAAGATACCCACCGCGTCTTCATCCTTATCCTGCACTCGGAAGGAGGAGCTAGGGGGAGTTGGCAGCCTATAAAAGGGGTCAGAACGTGAAGGAGAGCCATTTCTTCTTTTCCCCATCAAGGCCGATCACATCCTTTAAATTCGGAAAGTCCCATGGGAAACAGAGGAGGGAGAAGAGTTTCTTGAGTACTTTGGGAATGATTTCCCAAAGGAAGAGATGATGATGTGCTGAGAGGGAGCCGACGGGTGGAAGGAGGGAGAGCCAATCATCATGAAGTCCCCTGCAGTGCAGCTGTTTGCGTCTGTATGGAAGCATAATCTCTTCACTAGGGCTGGATGCAGCCCTAACAAAGGAAGGCGGGTTTTAGTTTATTTAATTTTATATTCTTGGAATTGTATAGACATTCTTGTTCTTAATAAATATCCTTTTACCTCATGCTTAAATTCTGTGATTTCAAGTATGAAGTCTATACAAAAGTTTTTTTCATGATCATTGAAGTAAAAATAAGATAGTTCATACTTAAGGAAGATGCGATATGCTACCACCATAGATTAGGGTAGACATTTCATGCTAACTAAAGATGGATTATGCCTAAATTACTTTTGTGAAATTTTATTCGAATGCTTATTAGGCTTGTAGCCAATTTGCATAATAATCCAAGAGTGAAATAAATTACATATAACCCTTATTCCGATATTAGTGGTGAATTCCTTGCCCTAGGTTCCCTCAAACTGATATCATTTTAATTGCATTTCTTATTAAATTGCTTAGTTTAATAGTCTTCACAAATTCTCTTTTTCAAATATTTTTAAGAGAACAACTGTACCCCAATCCCTGTGGATCGATACCCGTAATCACTATCCTACTAGATACGTGCTATTACGTGGTCTTTAAAGTTGACTATCATTAGGTTTATAAATACAAGCCAATTAGATTGTTTTAGGCTGGAGTAGGTTACGGAGAAACACCAGTTGGCGGCGCAACAAATCTGGTGGGGATAAAGGAATTCACTTTGGCTGATGATATAACGGTTGATTTTTTACGCAATTGGGCAAATTCATAGCTAACTTATTTCCTGGTTAGAGTCTCCATGATGTGGTTCAAGGATTCATACGAGCCCTGCAGTCTCATGGACGGATGCAGACATGGAAGAAATGAAGATGGTGCAGAAGATAAATACCATGAAACAGGTGCAAACGGCATGGCCGCAGGCACCATCAAAACTGCTAAGCCTACGGGATCCTCTCAAAGTAAAGTGAAGGGATACCTTTCAATCACTCGCCATGTATCTGATTAGCAGGACAACGCATGAACATACCCACCAACCGAATCACCAGCTGCCCTTAAACAAGTTTTGAGGAACACTAGTAGGTTACTATTACAGATGTTTTCTTTAGGTGCGGTACTGAGATTACCAGGATCGCACTTTTAGGCATGGAACTGGCAAGTCGTCATAATAAAACATCCATAAAAGAAAAATTTGTGTTTGTAAGTCCTGGTAGAATAGAATTAACTTTACATTGCAGGCAGAAGATAGCAGTAGCTAGCAGAGAATAAAATCAATACACCGAAAAAATGATACTTTGGTAGTATGAAAGCATGTAAAACTTGGGTCTTCATAAAGAATTCACATCAATACCCTTTGATTCTGAGAAAAATACCACATAATAACCCTCCCCTTGAAACTGTATGAATAATTCGAAACTCCTGTTTCTGTTTTTTTTTTTTTTTGAAACAAGGAAAAGAAAAAAAAACTAATTTTCTGGCCTAAAGGAATCCATCAACCACAACGCTCCTGGCCTGCCCCTCCAAAGTTGCAAATCCTCAACAAGATTTTTGAAGCCAGAAACTCCTGAAAAATGATCTTACATCTCCAAAACTGCATTACAAATCCGCTGCATGCTGTTGAGGCAGTTCTAGGGAGGCTCCAGACTCCGGAAAGTCGAGCCTCCTGCCATCAGGCTGTGGAAGTTCACCGGTAAGCTCACTTCCGGGGAACGATCCATTATCCTGGCCTGGTGACATGGGAGACATATCACCTGATAGAGGTAAAGAAGCCTCAAACTCGGGCACCGGTGTAACTTCAAACCCAGCCACTTCTGGTGGCTCAAATCCAGGCAAGGCTATGGGTGCTGCAGGTACTAGAGAGTGGTCATACTCCTGTCCCCCAGGCCTCTCATACCTATCATAGCTCCTGCTTCGACTTCTGCTCCGGCTCCTGCTTCGGCTTCTGCTCCAGCTCTTGTTGCTCCTTGACCAACTCCTACTTCGGCTTCGGCTTCTACTTCGGCTCCTGCTCCTACTGCTTTCACTTCTGCTTCTATCATAACCCCATGTCCGAGCTCTCTCTGGACTTCGACTATAACCCCGGTCTCTGCTCCTCTCTCCAAATCCCCTGCGAGCATCATACCGGCCTTGTCCACCAGGTTTCATATATCGGTCATATGGGACACGGTCATGCCGACCCCTATCTCCACCTGGTCCACCAAATCCACGACCCCTGGGCCTATGCCCACCGTAGAAATCATTTCTACCGCCACGCCCACCAAAGCCACCAGGACGATCCCTCATGCCCCGACCACCTCCAAAGCTCCCACGACCACCAAAGCCACCAAGGGCCATCCCTCACTCCCCGCCCACCTCCAGAGTCCCACTTGCTGCTGCCACCCAAATCCCAGCGGCTCATTCCAGCACGAGGCCTTGGGAAGAGGGGTCCACCATGCGCGACCATATTGCGAACCTCTGGTGGAACATGTTGATTTGCACCTTCAAGAACTTTTACTAGATCAGCTGCATATTTCCGATCCTGGTCTGAGAAGAAGGTGTACGATACTCCTGTAGCCCCAGCCCTCCCAGTTCGTCCAATCCGGTGGACATAATCCCCGATCCCTGTAGGAAAATCATAATTAACCACCACCCTGCAACAAATCAAAATACTATTAAGATACAACACATCAAAATGAAATCCCTATGTTAGAATGTATTCAAGAAGTAAACAATAACTAAATTAATGCATGCATCGCACGTAGGAAAAATGAATGGGTATAATTTGCTTTATATGGCTTCATAACAATGTCATAGATATTGGATTGATATAAATGCCAAGATCAGAAGCTATTTCTATAAGAAAAACTATACACCAAGCTCAGAAGCTATTTATATAACAAAATCCACACATATCAACATGTTATGGCACACCAAATTCAGAAAATTCCGTGACAGCCGTGCGCACGCGCACACACAGAGAGTGCTTGCTAACAAGGCAATGTATGCATTGTAATTAACCAAACTCGCACTACGCAGGACCACTGATGGTACAAACAAAGTATTGATGGCCAAAAGTGTCACATGACAACAAGACCAGACTTTGCTTAGTCTCCCAGCTGAACTCAATAAATCCTATATCCCCGATTGGGCTTTATGAGGTAAGTAGAATAATTACATGAAAGAACTGGAAGGATTCAATCATTCTTGAAATAAAGACAGACTAAGATATGCACAGTAGTTCACAAACTGAATAAATAATAATCAGGGACAAAGATCACTTTCAATAGGAAGTACATGAAAAGGGGAAAGTATGGAGCAATTATATGCAAGAATTGCATATGAATACGCATACATCCTGCAGCTGTTACCCCACTCCATATGCTTCCTTCACTTTCCTGGCAAAAATGAGCTGCCAAAGATCAGCTGAACTATTAATTCAGAACAAATGTGAATTAATAATTATAAGTAAGGATTGCCGAACCGGACAGTTCGGCCCGTACCAAACTGAACCGATGCCAAGTCGGAACAGTTCACAGGCTCGGTTCGGTTCAGGTGTTAGCCCCTTCTCCCCCACTTGGTTTGAGCCTTATGTATCAAGTTAACACACAGCTGACGCTTTCACGATTCTTCAAGAGCCTTCGAGGCTTCATAACAATGTCACAGGACACAGGTATTGGACTGACATAAACACCAAGATCAGAAGTTCTCTCTACAAGAAAACCTACACGCTGAGCTCAGGAGCTATTTCAATAACAAAATCTAAATATCTAAATATGTTACGGCACGCCAAATTCAGAAAATTCCATGACAGCGCGCACACAGGGAGTGCTCGCTAACAAGGCAATGTGTGCATTGAAATCAACCAAACTCACACTATGCAAGACCACTGATAGCACAAACAAAGTATTGATGGCCAAAAGTGTCCCATGACAACAAGATTGGTTCTTTTTGCTTAAACAAAAAGCCTCCCAGCTCAACTCAATAAATCCTATATCCCCGATCGGTCTTTGAGGTAAGTGGAATCATTACATGAAAGAACTGAAAAGAACCAATCATATGCTTGACATAAAGACTAAGATATGCACGATAGTTTTCACAAACTGAATAAATAATGATCATGGACAAAGATCACTTTCAATAGAAAGTACAGGAAAGGGGAAAAGCATGGGGGAATTATATGCAAGAATTGCAGATGAATATGCAGATATCCTGCAGCTTTTTCCCCCACTTCATATGCTTCCTTCACTTTCCTAGCAAAAATCAGCTGCCAAAGATCAACCGAACTACTAGTTCAGTACGCATGTAAATTAATAATTATAAGCAAGGATTGCTAAACCAACCCAAATTGGGTGGTTCGGTCCGTACCAAACTGAATCAATGCTAAGTCGGAACGATTCACAAGCTCGGTTCGGTTCAGATGCTAGCCCCCTCTCCAACACGTGGTTTGAGCCTTATTTATCAAGTTAGCACACAGTTCGTGCTTTCACAACTCTTCGAAAGCCTTCAAGGCTCCCCCACCCCCGATGCTTCAAGAGCCTTCGAGGCTCTCCTCCCACCCTGCCCCCTTCTCTCTCTCTCTCACTCACTCTCTCACTCTCTCACACACACACACACAGCTCCCTAGATGGCCGAACCGGTGGACCCCCCGCCCTTCTCTCCCACTCAATGGAAAACCTAGCCTTATCTCACCCTCCCGTTCGCTCGAGCATCGCCTTCGCCACTGGCAGGTAGGCTCTCCTCCCCTCCCTCCCTCTTTGAAGACCCCGATACCCTGCCGCTCAATCAGCAGCCAAGCCAAGCATGGGGAGCTCCCGGATACCTTGTTCAACCCTCGCTCCCTCTCTCTCCCTCCCCTCCCACCCTCTCTCTCTCTCCCCCCCCTCCCTCCCTCTCCTTCCTCTCTCCCCCTCACCCTCTCCCTCCCTCTCTCTCTTCCTCCCTCTCCTTCCTCTCCCCGCACGGCACATTCTGGCACGGCATAGTACGGTACATGGTACAAACCCATATGGTACCGTATGGGTAGCTGATTAGTATAGGTCACGATATCGGTTCAACAAACCTTGATTATAAGGTTTAGCAATCAAACCAGAAGAATGTCGAATAAACATAAAAGCATGCATATATACAAAATATATTCATGACCTGACTATGAAAAAAGAGGCTATGATCTAAATTTTAATTTATATGAACAAGACAAATAAAGAATTTCCTCTACTTCGCCTTCAAAAGTAAAATATCTGTAGGATATGAGACCCAAAGGAAATTCACACCTGATATCCTTGATGTCAAGTCCCCGGGCAGCAACATCAGTAGCAACTAGAATTGGTGCCTTCCCGGTGCGAAACTGTTGCAAGACATGATCCCTTTCACCCTGAGACTTGTCACCGTGAATGGAACAAGCACCAAAATTCCGCATGCTATGGGCCAGCTGATCACACAGCCTCTTTGTTGAGCAGAAGATGATGATTTTGGATCCCCGTTCTTGGCTTCTAAGAATCTGCTCCAGGCGCCTCTGCTTGTCCATAGGCGAAACCACCTCCACATACTGCATTCCATAACCAACATCAACAGGGAAGAAGGTAAGAGGTAAGGGAAAAACAGAACAACAGATATCAAATAATGAACAGTCAGAGAATTCCTGATGGGCAATCAATAAATCAGCCAGTGGCAACACATGCGTGACGAAGTCCACCCCAGATAAACAGCGTGGAAATTTAAAAATAGTTTTACAAAAATTAAATATAAAAGTTATGGTTAGCCCTTCAAGGATGTTGGGAAGATTGATTCGCCAAAAATTAATGACAATGCTTCAAACCTCCCCCACCCCTCACCCCCCACCCCCAAAAAAATAGAAAAAGAAATGGAAAAAGACAGTAACATCAACAAACTATATATATGGGTACTTCAAATATTATAGCACATAAGGCAAGCACTGTGAAACACATTCAGCGAGCGGTGAATGTGCTTGCAGACCCTCTCTAACTAAAAAATACGAGACCCTTCTACACATTTCATAAGAGAATCCCTATCCAACAAGCTATTCTGATTAAGTAGCCCGCCAAAATGTAATAAAAATGGGGAATACAAGTAATACATATCATTTTTACCAAGGGAAAAATGCAATGAACTAGGACTTATCACATTGAATCAGTCCAGGAAGGTTGCTTCAGGAAAAACTTGAATGAGACCTTCCAATATAGCTTTCACACATAGGAAAAGCTACCAACACCAAGGAATTACGCATAACGAGTAGGTGTGCACAGAGATATACCATTTTGCCCCTAGTAACGAGTTTATGAAAGGAATATCATGTCCACACATGCTCGCACATACGCAAGTAAATATTAGAAATGATAATGCCCGGCGGTGCACAAACAAACATACACAGTAAAATTGAACATAAACAATTATGCATCATCACTTATGAAATGATGGTAGATGGGATGAATATTTTTTGAAACTGACAAGCCTAACGAGTATCGGCCATCTCAAAAGATTCTTGTAGATGTTTTTTTTGCAAGAAACCAAGCCACTGCACCATCACAGGTCTCATATATTGACTGCAATTAGTTAAGTAAAAAAGAAGAGGAGGTCTTTTATTTTTCACTAAATAATGAGATGGCGCACCAGCTTTGTTATCGCTAAAAAAGTATCTGATGATGTTACCATGTTGCCTATTATATTATTGATTAGAAGGCATTTTGTCATCTGCATTCTGTTCACTTATATCAAAGGGAAACGATTCTTCAATACAGCCTGGTTTCATATCTTTATTTCCTCTTCTTTCTAGAATTTCTTTGTTTTTCATTCTGATAACCAAATCCTAATATCTTCAAAGCAATTTCTGACCAGTACCTGCAGTTTCGGCCCACCAGACCTTCAACAGTAACTACTGTTGGAGCCCGTAGTATAACTTCCTGTTGTGATGCTGGTAGAGGACCTAAAGTTGTAGAAAAAATGACAAACAGAAGTCTATATGCCCTTGCATAACTCATTTGTCTAGTGTAGAGTTTTGCAATAAGAAATTACTTTGAACGACAGTGTCTTACAGTAACTCCTCAGAACAAGGCTCCTAGAGCTAAAGTTTGAATACATCAAATTACTTTTTAGTCTCCACACGAGCACTATAACTGTCAAATGCCCGCACTAGCTCCACTAACACAATTGGCAGAATACTGCTCAAATTACCATCATATGCATACTTCCAGGTTAGCTTGCCCAAGAGCATCCATTCAAATGTCACAGGTGTCCAGACAGATTTTTGTGAGCCACTATTCTGTTATTCTAGAATATCTCGAAGTCATGCTGCAGATATAACATTTTAATTTCACCATTTTTCCATTATTATTTTGCTAACTTCCTTTAAATTTGATGCCCCCATCTCCAACAGCTTCTGCAGTTCTGCACTCACAGATCTTGGAAGGTCCGCAATTTGGAAGATTTCCAGGAAAGCCTGAGTTGCTGAAATTTTTAAAAGTCTCATAAGTTTGTTTCAAGAGTTGAGTATCATAATATATTCATTCGTCTATCCAAGAAGCAAAACAGGAAGAGCCCAATAAGCAACTTGCCAGGGAATTGGGACATCCATAACAGAAACTGACAAACCATCTCCTTTTCTGTTTCCTCTAATTCTCTCTCCCTTTTACAAATGATAAAAACAGTCATAAGGACATACTTAAAATTGTTTTTTTAACTAGCAAAACCCTAACTCAAAATTCATCAAGGTAGCACTATGCAATAATCTACTCAGTATCAACCAAACTAGCAACTATGGTATAGAACAACATGATTATATCACCCATGTAATTATCAATACATACAAGATGTATATAACATTTAATTTTTTCAATCCATCAGTAATTAACAGGCAAAAACCTCTGCATGAATTAAAGCATCCTGAATTCTTGATGACCACAAAAAGTGAAAACCATAAATTGTCATACTCACCTGCGTAATGGACTTGTTTGCAGCAAGCTCATCAACACTGCCAATATTCACCTGAACAGGATTCTTCAGTAGATCCCCAGCTATTTTCCTCACCTCCTTAGGCCAAGTTGCTGTGTACATGAGAGTCTGCCTGTGTGGAGGAATCTCATTCACAATCTTTCGTATCTGAGGTTCAAAGCCCATGTCAAGCATACGGTCTGCTTCATCAAGCACAAGAAAAGAAACTTGACGGAAATCGATCTTCTTCATCTCAAGGATGTCATTAAGCCGA
This sequence comes from Phoenix dactylifera, assembly GCF_009389715.1. NCBI lineage: Eukaryota > Viridiplantae > Streptophyta > Magnoliopsida > Arecales > Arecaceae > Phoenix > Phoenix dactylifera. The sequence continues at coordinate 3,398,987 of NC_052392.1, forward strand.
CCAGGTGTAGCCACTATTATATCTGCTCCTCGTTCTATTTCTCTTAGCTGAGGACCCTTTGGAGCTCCTCCATATAGACACTGAAGATTATAAAAATAGAACTGAGATCTCCTTCACAAAGACAGTTAATATAATAAAATAATTAAAAATAGAAATGAAGATGAAAATCTAAATTTCTAGTCTAATGCACAAATAAGAAAAATACTATACAAAGTGAAATAACGTTAAGAATCAGATGGATTTCTGATCTTGCAACAAAATGACCATTTATAGTGCAAGATAATTACCATGACATCTGATATTCCCGTTTTCACTAGATTGAATCTTCCTATAATTTAAGAAGCTAGATCTCAAGGACAAATCGTATTCTCCTGTTCCCACAATTGTGAAGTATGCAGATTGAAGATATAGAATGCCATGCATTGTAGTTTAAACAGGTATAGCTAGGAATTGCAAATAATTTACATTCCATGAACAAGATAAACTTGAAGCCCTACTTATCTTTTTTCCCCACTGAGTTCTGGTGCATTAAATAAGAGCCAATAGGTTGGGATACAGAGGTAACAGTCATTCAGAATGAATGATACACTCCAGCGAAGAAATCTAACTGCAGATCTCCTTAAAAGGAATTTCAACGAAAATAAGAGAACCCAAAGTAAGACAGCGGCCAGAACTTACCGTGCAAGAAACTCTAGAAGAATGACCAAACTTGATTGCCTCTTCTTGTATTTGTGAAGCAAGTTCCCGAGTCGGAGCCAAAACTAACACTATTGGACCGAACCGAGAATTATTTCCACATCTTCTCAAATGGATAAATGCAGGAATAAGATAGCCCAGGGTCTTCCCTGAACCTGTCTTGGCAATGGCCACTATGTCTCTGTTTTGTAGTGCAACTGGCCATGTCTGCGCCTGTATTGGCGTGGGAGACAAAAATCCAGCTGAATGCATCTGAAAACAGTAAAGAAACAATGTTAAACAGCACAACTCATTAAAAAAAATATTAAAATTTACTAAATAAGTAGCACTAATCGAGCTGGCTTGTTTAAATTATAGCTACAAGAAAAACACAAATAAATTTGGTTGCTTACTGAAGCAACTCAAGGCAGCTAGGAGGGGCTCTTCAGAGTCTCAGACTGAGCGGCAGAGTCAATAAGAAGGAAGCCTCAGCCACATTATGCAATCTGGAAGAAGGTCAACCCTCATAAAACTTGTCTGCAGTAAAATCCGCAACTATGACTGCAGCCCCAGACAAGAGGGCAGCAGCTGTGCAAATAGGGTGTCCAGCAATACCTCATGAGACACATATGCTCCTTTGAGCAAATGTCACAGTTGTCATGATAGCACTGCTGATATAAACAGAATGGAAAGGCCATTTGACAAGATTTGTACTATTTCTTTCACAAGAGTAAAATAGCAAGATTGATCAAATTGGATCATGCAATCTAAAAAGCATAACAAGTTTAAGGATAAAATTACCTCTCTAAGAATCTCTGGAGGGAAGCCAGTGGTCTCGAAGGTCATGAATGGTGCAGGAACATTGTCGCCCTGACAATATTTTTAAAGGAGTAAGCACCATAGCATCTAATGAGACAAATCTCAAATTTATAGTATACAAAAGAACCCAAGCAATGTATCACACAACATGGCTACACAAGGCCCATGTAAGATTTGAGAAAGGTGATGCTCTATGAAAGTTCCCTCAGTGCTGTATATCTGAACAATGTTATATTTTTTTTCTATCATTGCAAATCATACTATAAACAAAGTCCTTATGTTCATTGATCACTAAGTTATTGGCAGAAAATATTCTCGAGAAGCCACATATCAGTGTCTAAACTGTGTATAATATAAACTAAAGCTCCCAGTTCATGCAGCCTCCATAACTACTATATACTGTCAAAGGCATCAGCAATCTCAAAGGACATCCACCAATTTCATATTAACAAGTAAAATTAATTTCATAACAACAATCTATGCAATGTATCACGATATATCTCTCACCATTGCGGTAACCTCGTGGTGCTGGCAGTATGCATCAGCTGCAGAAATATTTGGAAAATCTGATGAGCCAAACATTCCTTCGGACGGTCCTAAGGGAGCTGGATCAGGAAAGGCAGCATGACTGTACATGTTTGGCATAGGATGCTGTGGCAACATGTTCAGTCCGCCTGAATGACCTGGTGGAATAAACTGATGACCCATTTTCATATCCTGATGCAAAATAACAACTATGAGTAGTTAGCATATATTATCTAATAGATAAGATATCAAACAGGAAGAAAAAAAACAAAGCCAAAAGGCAGCATCAGATATAAGCTTGCACTCTGATACTTGGACATAAGATACATCATCGACAAGAGCCATAAAGAAATAAGGTGTTCCAACTACTTGGAATCATCTTCCATCACTCATGCCAACTGTAGCGTTGAGATTCATATCCTATTTTGATGACAACTTATCAGGACAACCACATTCCTCCCATCAATTCCTAAAAACTCTTTAACTCAGAAATTAGCTGATTTAGTTTCAATGCATGTGATTAACCACCATCACACGTGACTAACAAATGTCTACAACTTCACTATCAATTTATCGCCTACACATGTGCCAACTAAGCTTTCAGAAAGCATCAGCTTCCTGATCCTTTACAAATATTATATGTACATCTAAGCATAAATTTCTAACAGCTTTCCTGTTGTTGTTAATAACAAGGTTGAGTAAGCATAAATTCGCTTCCAGTAGTAATATCATGGAGCTATTGAGAGGTCAACTTTGGAGGTTTTTCATAAAGAAGAAGGTTGAATCAAGTTAGCCACAACAAGCTCATGAGACTTTTCACATACTAATATTATGTTGTTGTTGTTGTTGTTGTTGTTGTTGTTGTTTATGTTAAACAACAATGCTAAGTCATATATTAATTATGTGGATATTGCCCTTGACTTAAGAGCTAGTTATCTATGTTATAGGACAGGAAGGCCTAGCCATAGAATTATGTGATTTAAGGGTCATAATTAAGATCCCTGGTCTAACAATTTCAACAAAGAACAGGCAAGTCTGAAGAAAGTCTGAATGTAGAAGTATCCTTCTATAAATTCTCGGCTAACCTCATGATTTTTTTCTAGTTCGGGTAAAGAAGTTGCTGATACAAAGAAGAGAGAATCCTCGGCATTTTTTTCGCAAAAGGAGAGATGGTGCAAACTAAAGCAGTATCATTACAAAGGAGAAAGTTTGTAGACTTATGACGAGAGGTTCTCTAGACATGCGAATTGTCAAAGTAGCAAGGTGAAAACTCGATATGAATATATATGTATTCCCCCAATCAGGTCCATATTTCTGCTTAGGAAGAGGTATTAGGGAGTTCAAAGGACTTTGCAATGAGAGTGCAAATGGCTAAAAGCCCAGGAAAGGATTTGCAGCATTCTAGAAAAATAGGTCAAGGACCTGTTTGGTTCTCTGTGATGTTTCTTGAAAACAGAATCATAAGCCTGATTTTCTGCAAAATAGACTTCATGAAAAACAGGGAAAGGCTCAATTTGTTGTCAAACTTATCTGTCATGTTTTTATGACCGGTACTTTTACAAAACCAAGTTTATGGAAGTAACCAAATTAGTGTTTCTCTAAAACTAATTTATTTTAGATTTTGTATTTTTTAGTACAACTGCAAGAGTTTATAAAACCAATATTAAATTTACAAAAAAAGTAGGCAACAGATGAAGACCTCCTCCAGTAACTAGCAACATAGTAAATATTTTCAAGAAAATAAAATAGATCTTGTGTGACTGATTCAAGGAAAACCATTCCATATTAATCATCATCCATGAAACAGCCAGAGTTCAAGGATGATTTGTTTGTGCATCTTAAAGCAATTTAATGCCCTAACCTAGTTGTGTGCCCCTTTTCACTTGATAAAATGTAAAACCACAACGAATGACAAAAATCTAAAGAAAGAAAGATCACCTGCTGACTCCATGCAAGGGGAAGATTTGCATGCTTTGGTTGCTGTGGAAGCATCATTGGCTCTTCCATCCTTCGGGAAGAATTAAATTCATTTCTCCCTCTTTCATGTTGATCATCATCATAACCTGTTTTCAATCCCATAGGCGGACGGATCACCGTGTGCCCCGGCTGATTTGGAATTGTGCAACCACTTGTTTGCTGTTGCTGATAGCTCGGGTCTATGCCCGCCAGCTGCAACTGAAGCGATGAAGCATTATGCTGTGCAGTAACAGGAGATGCCCCACCAAGCTGTTTCTGTGGTTGGATAGAACGTCCTCCTGCAAGAGAAATATTAACCTGCGGAGGCGTGACTGGAAGGTGATGATTCGAAGATATCAGACTGCTTTGTTGGTCCATAGGCAAAGAAAGACCAGCCTGCTTTCCCTCTAGGCGAGCTGCTTCCTCCACCCTTGGGAACCCAACTTGCTGTCCTTGTGTCTGCTGCCCACGCTGGTTTCCATTATGTGAACCATGTGATTGTTGTCCCTGCCGACGTGCAATTTGTAGCCCATGTGGGTATTGAAGCGGCTGGGGCACCATCTGAAGGCCCTGGGAGTGCGGGATTTGTGGACCCTGCAGTTGCTGCCCCCTTTGTAGCATCATGTGTGACTCCTGCATTTGTTGCTCGTGAGGAATTTGTGGCACCTGCGGTTGCTGCCCCAGCTGGTATGGCGCCTGCAGCCCTTGTGATTGTTGCCCCTGCTGATAAGAAGAAAATTGCAGCCCTTGTGGTTGCTGTCCCTGAGGGTGCGGCATAAGCTGCCCTGGAAGGCAAGAAATTTGCTGATATGGCATTTGCTGCAGCTGCATGTGTGAGAACTGCTGTGCGTTCTGCTGCTGTGTGACCTGCTGATTTGACATTTGCTGCAGCTGCTGATATGGCATCTGCTGACTTTGCTGGCATGCCATCTGTTGACCTAACTGCTGAAGCGGCATCTGCTGACCTGACTGCTGAAGCGGCAATTGCTGGCTCAGATGCTGCTGCTGTTGAGTTAGCTGGCCTGCTTGCTGAAAAATCTGTTGACTTGGATGCTGTTGCTGCACTTGCTGTCCTGCCTGTTGAACCATTTGTTGGCCAGGCTGCTGCGATACAGTGACATTAGGAGGTAAGGTGCGAGCTGTGGGTATCTGGGCCAACTTGGGCATGGAGGCTGAGGAAGGAGGACCAGTTGGCAGTGGAGAGGCTGAGGTAGCTGGCTTCTCATACTGGGTGACATTCGTTTCAGGGTTCCAGTAGTACAAGAGACCAGTGCTTCCATCAATCAACCCTTTCCAAGGCTTCGGGAGTGTCGGGTCTTCAGGTGCAAAGCGTGGGCCCAGTGAAGCTGGAGCCGCCTCTGCTGTTGCCATGCCCAAAGATTCCCGCCTAAGCACTCTTCAGCCCAATCCCCCTAGACATAAGAGGGGACAAAAAAAAAACATTAATTATCCACCAAAATTGGTTCAGTTCAAAAGCAGGTCACAAAAAAGCATAAAAAATTTCCATGCAGACAATACAGAAAAGCACCTAAAATTTAACAAATTTGACGGATTGAAAATAAATACCAAAATTATTTTTCTGCAAAACCTAGAAGCCCGAATCATTAGTACCCCAGTTTCCCATACCCATATATCCCTAAACCCTAGAAAACGAAATGATGGATCTAATCAACGCGACGTAAAGAACTTAAAAAAGAAAACCCTAGAAACATATGAATTGCATAACCAGAGTCGAACACATCAAACAATTCAGGCACTTCATTTAAACCCGGCTATTAACCTTCTCCTTTCATGCAAGTAAGAAAATATCAGAGTTTGGTTCATCTTCCCTCTATACCAATATTCGAGAGTCCACACTCCCTAAGGAAATCCCTAATCCAATGAAATACATCAATATTTTTAAAAATCAAAAGAAATAAAGGCCTGAGGTCTGACATCCACAGAAGCAACACTCGCATCGCAAATTAATATTTTTGCATCGTAATAAACCCTAGAAAACATCGAACCAATCTGAGCACATAACAGAATTAATACTACGCGTCAACTAAGAAACTTTCGATCTGCAAACCCTAGCACAAACATCAAAACAATTCTCCGTACTTCGTAGAACCCAGGAAAAAATCCAGATGTTCCCATTAGGAATCGAATAGCCCGTCTAAAACCTTAGAAACCGCCAAAAGAATGCGCGAAAAAGCTCGTAGAGGAGAGCACGAGAAGGATTAGGCGGTGAAGGAGCTCACCTTGGGCGAAGGAGTAGAGGAATTGGGGGCGAGATGAGGGACGGAAGCGAAACCCCCCGCTCTCCCCTCCCTTCGTTCTCCCGAAGCAGAGTCGCCGAACGGATTAAAGAAGGGGAGAAAAAATCCAAGAAATAAAAACCCTAATCCTCGGCTTTTCTAGTTCTCTTTCTCCCAACCTCTCTTCTTTCCTTAGAGCCTGGCGTTATGTAGCACGAGCAGCGGCGTGCGAGAGCTAGGTCAAAGCTATCCTCCGAATGAATGCATAGAGTGTATATACGATATCCAAATCCACCGTCCCTTTTCGACCATGTAAAGCCATCTCAAGCGTTTATTTTTGCCGCCACGTTTAAAAGAAGTGGATGTCTTTAGAAGACAACGTGGAGGGTGGATTTATAGATTGCTTAGGAAACTTCTCTGCGACGGTCTTGAAGATCCGTGCATTTAACCAGCTTGCGAGTTTGTTGCTGATCGAAGCATGGATGATGGTAGATTTATATTTGGATATATTTGGACAATTCAAGATTTTTCAGACAGTATTTTTAACTTATGATGGTAAAGTGGTGGGTCCCCTTTTTTTTTGCATTATTTATGGTCGTATTTTCAATGTAATACCATCTCAAACAACAAGTTTCACGGGTGAAAGTATAAGAGAAGTTACACATCAATTATATGGTAACACTCGGTTGAACGGGGAGGAATGCATTTACTATCTTAGAATACCTTATGGGCTCGTTTGGTTCGCGGGAAGGATTTTCCCTCCTAGGAATATGATTCCTGAGAATCATATTCCTAGGAAGAGAATACCTAGGAAAGTATTTTTGGCATATTTGGTTAACCATTGGAAAATGACAAATTTCCAAAGTGCTTATGTTTGGTTGACCATCCACTTTCCTAGGAAAGTTATGTATAATTCCTATTATGCCCCTAATAAAAATTAGTTCTTTAATGCCTCTTTAATGCTTCTTTAATGTTGAAGGATCTTTTTGGGAAAAAATAAAAAAGGAGTGATTCCCACCTCATGGGAAAGTAACTTTCCCATGTTTCTCATGGGAAAGACTTTCCCATGAAATGTGGGAATCATATTCCCATGGGATTACAACTTTTCCATCTCTCTCCTTTGAAAACTCCAACCAAACAAGAGGCATTTCATTACTTTCCCGTTGACCACACTTTCCCCCCTCCTTTTCCTGCGAACCAAACGAGCCCTATGTTATTCTAAGAGAGCGAACGTTTCAAAGATACCTACAATCTTGTTTAGAGAATTTATTTTTTAATAGTTTATTTATTGCAACTTTTTTTTGAATATCTCCACTTCCATTATTATTCTATCTTAATTTTCAATAATTTCTATAACCTCAAACAACATGACGGTAGGAAAGGACAAACCTAGAAGACATTGATACTAGAAATATTTCTACATAGCTATTATGTATAACTTTATCAAAAAAATGACTTATTTATGATATGGGTTTATTTTTTATTAATTTTAACCCACGTTGTTCTTGTTCGGTGAACATAGAAATTTTTCTTCTAGTTGATATTTTTATTTTTTTTTTGTGAATCTTTGCATGACTTTTTACATAGTAGTGCATTTATATTATCATCATATGCTAATAAAATGTGCTAGCAATATAACCTCGGGTCTATGTATACAATGCCACAACATTCAAACTTTTCATGAATTATTTTTTTTTCTTGAATATTTCCTTTTTTGGAACAAAGATTTAATTTTTTAGCTATTTGGATGGTGAAAAGATTCAAATAATATAGGAACGTACATATTTAATTTTGGTTAGACTTTTTGTGAAAAAAATTTCTCCTCTTCTTTTTCCATCCATAACATGTTGGATATTAAAGAGTTCAATTGCTTTTATCTCTTATGGTTTTATCTAAACACCATCATGGAGAGTTCAATGCACAAGCTTCTTATTTGTCTTTATTCATCCAACAATACAAAAAAATCTCGCTGTTTATAAATATGAATACTTAGACTGTACTTCTTAAAGTCAAATTAAAGTGCAATGTATAAATACCAAATTCAAACCATATATATTCATTTTCTTTTAAAACATGATGGAGTCATTCATTTTGTTTATATCTTTTTATTTTTATACTATTAAATATAAAATATTATACAACCGACTTTGTAACGCCCCGCTCACCATGTTTGGCTTTACTCTAATATTTTTCTATCATCCAATTCCTTTTCATTTCATATCCCTTCTACAAATGGGTCTCGCAAATCCATTTAAATTTTAAATTAAAAATTATTTATTTATTATTTTTTTGGTACATCGGCTGCTTACACTACCTTAGCATTTATTTAGAAGAGTTTGGGCTATGGAGATGATGCAAAGGAAAAAATCATCTATGCCGGAGCTAATTATAGTTCAGGCATCGGCAGTGTAAGAAAATATAAAATATATAAATAAATAAACCTCATCTTATTAACTTAAGCTTTTAGGACATTTGGTGATTTTAACATGATATCAAGTTCTAAGTGTAAAAAAATATAAAATATATAAATAAATATATCTCATTCTATTAGCTTAAGCTTTTAGGACAAGTCATAATTTTAACAGGCAGGAACAATAGCTTCTTCAGGTGATTCTTGTTCTTCCTTGGTCATCTATTTCATTTTGAAAATGATTCATACCTTTTCATACCCGTATTTCATTTCTTTTCCATCGCTTATGAGCTGAATGATTGGCCCGGGTGGGGCAGCACCAGATAAATTGCAAGTTGAATGTGAGCTGGAGTTATGACATTCATAATGTCAAGATAGAAGGTCTAACTATGAGCAGCACGTACATAAATCTCATTGTGATTGAAAAAGCCTCCGATCGTTAAACTGTTTATTTTCCTTAAGAAGCATATAAATCTACTTTCTATCATTGCTTGGATAAATACTTTAATTTTTAGTAATGCAAATCTATACTGTAATATGCTAAATTTTTTTCTTTTTAATGGCGAGAAATGCCATTAAATGATGTATCTAACCGGAATTAATGCTAAATACCTCCCTTGCCCTCCCATGGTCCATCACTCACGTGCAACTTGCGTAACAAAAAAAATATTCAAACTTTTCTTCTGCACACAGGGAAGCTACCAAGCCGCTCGCTTCAATTGCAAGTTTACAACTCTCTCCGTCTCCCCAAACCACAGCAAAGGAAGCGGGAAGGCAATGGCCGTGGAAACGGAGGCTTCCGCTGCCGCCGACCTCGCCCTCTCCGAGGCCAACATCAATTGGGACAGGTCGGTTCTCTGCAACCCTTATCTATCCTCCCACCAATTTCTTTCTTTTTCCCCCCAATTTTATCAAATTTATCAATTTATCCGTTCACTGGGTTTTCGCTCTTTTTGCTTGCTCAAGTTGCGATTTTTAGGCTAATCCGGGTAAAGATTACATTTTTAGTTCATATTTCATGACAACAAAGCAATCTTTGAGATGGCTAATTAGGGATGTATCTGGAGAGGGATTCGATTTATAGTTTTATTTTGTTGTGCTGTGGTTTGTGCTGATTATAGTATAGGAAACAAGAAATACTTTAATGGAGAGACCAAAGTGGTGACGACGAACTTTGGCTATCGGAAAAGAAACAGCTCAAGCATTTAATCCTGTTATATTGGTCTTGCTATTGGTATGTTGCACTAGAAGGTATGAATTGAATGGAGGAAAAGAAAGGAAAGTCTTGAAACTTGGTGTGAACGAAATTTAGTTGATCTACCTACTATTTGGCCGGAAAGAGATTCCACTATCAGAATATGAGATCATAAATGGGGCTTTTACCCTTCAAATTTTTTATGCTAACAGCCAAATTTCTCACTTTCAACGTGAGTATGGAAAACCTAAAATCTAATGCCTCATTATGGAGGTCAACTCTGAATCGGTGCCTGATGCCTTGGACCATTATGTTAACTTTAGGAGATTGTTAGAGAGCTTATGAGGAAATGCCTTTGTCAAGAGACATAAAACCATCTTCCATTTTAGTAACCATGCAACTTTATGGAGATTCTCACTTTACGCTTAAAACCTCTCTCCCCCTCCCTCCCTCTCACCCACACACACGCACTCACAAAAGAAGAAAAAAAAAGAGGTCCTCGTCAGTGGATTAATTCCCATTACTTGCAAAGAGGCCAAACAAAGGTTATGCTTTGGTAGCAGTGCAAATTAGCTGTTTACGCTTTACTAAAAGGATGATATCAGTAGTTGTTAGGACGTATCTCTATATTTGCCCCTTTTTGTTTTAGGAAACATGTTCCGAGTTAGGAAGCAAGTATGCATATAGAACTTTGCATGTGAAGTAATACTTCTCCTTTGGGTTTTTTCCTTGTTGGATTCCCATCTAAAGACAAAAAGTGAAGAGTTTCATTAATGCATCAAGAGATGACTAGCTGGAAAAAAAGAATTCTTCTTCAGCTACCTTTTCAAAGCCTTCTTTGCCTTTGCATGCATACCAGTTCGCTTGGGTTCAACCACAATGAGAGTGATCTGGAGAAAAAGGTGGCTTAGATTTTGGCCTGGGGCTGGGCTTGTATCTGAACGGTTGAAGTGGTGGAGGTCAAGTCCTCACATACAAAGTGATAGATGTTCGAACTGTTATAATCACAAATTTTCTCATATTTGTTTAGTTTTAAAAAAATCTGGACTTTGTTGTTCTATATCATTTCAAGCCCTGCTGGTTTCTTTCAATATGTCACTTATTTTAATATTTTAAATTCTTTTTTTCTTTTGATGACTGTTGGAAGCCCCAACAAGTCCATAACGGTTCCATAACCGTGACCATCAAGCCTTGTCCCAACTAGTAGGGATTGACTTTTATAATCCGAACACATACCTATTAAGGGCTGCCGCTAAAGTTATTTCAAGATTTTCCATACCCTTTCTGATTAAAAAAATGTATATCTAATATTGTTATTCTAAAAGAAATTGGGTTACTCATAAAGTATAAATTGTATTTGCTTTATAGTGCAATCAGTGAATGCGCTATTTGCATAATCTTACTACTATATGGTTTCTGACTTGTTTTTATTGTAAACTAATGCATCGATCCTGGAAATCATTTCATGGATTTTACATGGCCGCCTCCAGTTGGAGCATTATTGTGCATGAAGATCAATATTTTGATAAATACGTTATTTTTATTGATCGAAGCAGTGGACAAAGTGGCATGTGGTTTTTGTTCAAATCTAAGTTGGGTTCTAGCCACATAATTACCAAAAGTAGATCCTTTACCCTAGACAGTATGTTAATATTTGCCTTTCCTTGTGTATATTTTTTCTGCTTCTGCAGAGAATGCTATTCATGAATCTATCAGTAATGACAGTGAACCATTCTTTTAACTGGAGGGATGAATATCTGGCATAGATGGATATGCTATCTTAGTTGATTAGTTTTTCTAGTTGGCAATTTGCTGAATAAAATTCCCACAAAATTACCTTTTAATAGTCCATGTGTTTGAAACTTATTCAGTTATCTTACTGAAACTCCATGAAATTTATGAAGAGCTCTTACATTTTGCACATGCTAGGAATGGGAAGAATTAGCTAATCTACTGTTTTTGTCTTGGAGTTAAGGTTGGACAAGACAAGGTTCCATGTCATCGGTGCTATCCTCTTTACTGCTCAATCTGGCTTGTTACATCCTACAACTGTTGTAAAGACTAGAATGCAAGTTGCTGGAGGTGGGCTCTCGCACATGCATGGCTTCTCTGTGTTTAAAACTATATTAAGAAATGATGGAAGTCCTGGTATTTTCAGAGGTTTTGGGACCTCTGCAATTGGGTCATTACCTGGTCGAGTTTTGGCTCTAACATCGCTGGAAGTATCAAAAGATATGATGCTAAAATCCACCGAAGGTTTCAGTATGTCTGAGGCAACACGGTTTGCTATGGCTAATGGAGTGGCAGGCTTGCTGTCAAGCATAGTTTCATGTGCATATTATGTGCCATTAGACGTGGTGAGTCTACAATTATCTCTGCCAGTTTTTTCTTCCATTTTGGGACACCTTAATATCTTCCAGTATAATCATAAAGGTTTAACTGTATTCTGTTGGTTGTTTTAAATTCTCTATCTGTCAACATGTACTTTCAATAGGTGTAGCCTAAAAAATGGCGAGGCAGCATCAATTTGATTTATATTTGCTATGCTTGATTATGCAATGATTCTAATTGGATTTATTTCCGGAGATGTTCATCATATGTCTCACATAAGCACTATATTCTAAACTAGTAGGTGTTGGGGCCAAAAACAGGAATATTGTGGAATAAACTAAGCCAAAACCAATTCCAACTAGAAGCAATATTCACACAGTCAATATATCAAACACCTGAAGAGCAGAAAGAAAGCACACCATATTTACGTGGAAAAACCCTCCAGTGTAGAGGAAAAAAACCACGGGGCAAATTCGATCAATCATTATAATAAATATAGAGTTTACAATACTGAAGTTTATGCCCAAAACTTGAGTTCTCAACAAATTGAAAAAATTTCAATATCACCTCCCTAAGAGTAACAATGATCTTATCCAACACACCACAATGTGATGAACCCAAGAATGTAATGAGATCCTTAACAATGAATATTACAACCTTCTATAGCATCCAACACAACTCTTAGATAGAAACCCAATTTGTTAAATCTCCGTGTGAAAAACCACACCCAAAAAAGACAAGAAGAAAATCTCCGTGCAAAAACTTCAGATTTTTCCGCTCAACCCGCGCACTATTTTCTTTTGTTTTTTTTCTTTTTCTTCTCTGCTGTGCGCTGCTTCCTTTTATTTTTTCTTCTCAGCCACAGCCTTTGTTTTTGAGTTGCACCCAGCCTCTCATGCGCCTCCCTTTTTATTTCTTCATGCGCTCTCCCATGCGGTCCTGCAAATAAAGCTGTAATGAGCTATTGGGCCTCCTCAAGTGGGCTGGACCCACTTACAATCTCCCTCTCCAGCCCACACAGAGGAAGGAGACTGTACTCTAACTTGCCACTTAGAATCCATGCCGACCACTCTGGTACAAAGTTTCAGCTTCTCTTTAGTCACAACTTTTGTTATCATATCAGCTAGATTTTTGTCAGTGTGAATCTTTTGTAGTAGTACTAACTGTTCTGCAACTACCTGACGTAGCCAATGGTATCTCACATCTATGTGCTTCATGCGTGAATGATATATAGTATTTTTGCTCAAGTCTAATACACTTTGACTGTCACAATGAACTATGTACTCATCTTGCTTCAAACCCAAATTTTGGAGAAACCGTCTCATCCAAAGCATCTTTTTCTTTGCTTCAGTAGCTGTAATATACTCAGCCTCAATGGTAGATAAGGCAACATACTTCTGCAGTTAGACTGCCAAGATACAGCTCCTCCTGCAAAAGTAAACAAATATCTTAAAGTTGATTTTCTTCCATCAAGGTCACCTGCCATATCTGCATCTGTGTAGTCCTCCAAAATTGGTTTTGAGCCCATCTTGGAGCTACCTCTCAAGTATCTAAAGATCCACTTCACTGCTTGCCAGTGATTTTTGCCAGGATAACAAGGAACCTGCTAACAACTCCAACAGCATGAGCAATGTTTGGGCGTGTGCAAACTATAGCATACATCAAACTTCCGACTGCAGGGGAGTAAGGGACTACTGCCATGCTATCTTTTTCTTCTTTGGTAGAAGGACAAGTCTTTTTACTCAGTCTGAAGTGACCACCAAGAGGTGTACTAGCCGGTTTAGCTTGCTTCATGTTAAACCTTTCAAGTACCCGCTTAATATACTTCTCCTGTGATAACCACAGCTTCTTAGCTTTTCTGTCATGAAAAATCTGCATACCCAAAATTTGTTGTGTTGCACCAAGGTCTTTCATGTCAAAGGACTTGGGCAACTCTGCCTTCAAACTATGAATCAACTGAACATCTTGTCCTACTATCAACATATCATTTACATATAACAGAAGAATAATGAATTTACCATCTGAAAATTTTCTAACATATACATAATGATCTGCCTCTGTCTTGGTATAGCCATGACCCACCATGAATGAATCAAACTTCTTGTACCATTATCTTGGAGCCTGCTTTAACCCATATAGACTCTTCTTCAACCTGCAAACCATCTGCTCTTTTCCTTTTACTTCAAATCCTTCTGGCCGAACCATGTAGATTTCTTTCTCCAAATCACCATGGAGAAAAGCAGTCTTCAAATCTAACTGCTCAAGTTCAAGATCCAAGCTAGCTGCCAAATTCAGAAGAACTCGAATGGAACTCATCTTGACAATTGGAGAGAATATCTCATCAAATTCGAGTCTTTAACTCGAATGGAGCTTTTTACTACCAATCGAGCTTTGTACTTCACAAGCTTTTCACCATCCATCTTTCGCTTGAACCTCCATTTGTTTTTTAGAGCCTTTTTACCTTTAGAAAGCTCTACCAACTCATAAGTGTCATTTTTTTAATAGAAAACTCATCTCTTTCTGCATAGCCTTCACCTAGCTCTGCTTGTCCTAGTGAGTCTGCACTTCCTGAAGGATCTTTGGCTCCCCCTCTTCAGTAAGCAAAACAAACTTTGATTCAGGGTATCTAGTTGATGGACAACGCTCTCGTGTAGACCTCCTAACCTGAGGCTCTACCGCAGTAGGCTGCTCCTCCTGCTCAACACTCTTTGGCAGAGTAGACTGCTTCCCTTGCTCAAACAAATCGTCCTCATCAACAACTGGCTTATCATCTTGGTCTTCAACTTGCATCTCTTCTCTATCAGTGGCACTTTCTGGAGGCAAAGAGATAGATGTAAGTTTGGGAACACCTTCAACTGCTTGACTGGGCTTCTCTACTTTTTCAAAGTCTGCCAAGGTCTGGTTTTTATGAAAAACCACATCTCTACTTCTGATGATCTTCTTCTTCTCTGGATCCCATAGCCTGTAGCCAAATTCTGCATCTCCAGAGCCAACAAATATGCAAGGAATGACTTTATCATCAAGCTTTGCCCGTTGTTCCTTAGGCACATGTGCAAATGCCTTGCACCCAAAAACCTTCAAATGAGAGTAGGAAACATCCTTCCCTGTCTACACTTTTTCAGGAATATCAAAATCTAAAGGAGCTGATGGAGACCGGTTGATTAAGTAGCACGCAGTAAGAACAGCTTCACCCCAGAATGACTTAGGTAGTTTAGCCATCCTCAACATACATCTAACTTTTTCTATAATGGTGCGATTCATCCTCTCTGCAACACTATTATGCTGTGGGATACCAAGAACTGTCTTCTCATGTCTAATACCATGCTTTGAGCAGTAATTCTCAAACTCATTAGATGTGTACTCACCTCCATTATCTGTACGAAGACACTTCAATGGCTTTCCTGTTTCTCTCTCCACCAAGGCATGACACTGGTTGAACTACTGAAATACCTGGTCTTTTGTTCTTAAAACATAAACCACACTTTTCGTGAAGCATCATCAATAAAGGTAACTAAGTATTTGCGGCCACCTAAGGACTCCACTTCAATGGGACCACATACGTCAAAATACACGAAATCCAATATATTGGGCTTTCTACTAGAGGCTTTCTGAAAAGAAATTTTATGATGTTTGCCAAGTAAACAGTAATCACAGGGATTCCATGACATACTTGTATGGAAAGGAATGAGGGACTTTCTTCCCAAAATTTGCAATCTCTTCTCACTTATGTGAGCCAGCCGTCTGTGCCACAGATCTGTTAAAGCATCATTTTCAGTCATATTCATTGTACCACCGCACAACTTTACTTGTGTTTTGTAAAGTATGCAACAAAGCTTTCTTCTAACAAATACCATTGACCCCCTCGATAGTCCATCTCCTGTTGCCATATAATTATCATACCCAGTTATATCAAGAGCATTAATGGACATCAGATTTAGGCGCATATCTGGAACATGTCGCACATCCTTTAGTGTAAAGGAGCATCCAACGTTGGTAACAAAATAGATATTACCAATTTCCACAATATCGGCATAACTATTATTTTCTATCTTCACCCTACATAAATTACCTGCTCTGTAAGTAGTGAAGAGCTCTCTCCTTGGAGTGATATGACAGGAACATGTTGAGTCAATTACCCACTCTACATCGGGATCTGCAACATGACAGCACTGGTCCTCTTCCACATAGAGAACTGCAACTGCTTCATCTGAAACATAAGCAGTTGTGTCTTCATTGTTGGCCTTCTTCTGATTCTTTTCCTTTTTCCATTTTTTTTCCAAACCTTGCAGTGTTTCTTCATATGACCCTCTTTATTACAGTAGAAGCACTTGATTTTTCCTCTTGCACTAGACTGACTTCTGAAAGAATCGCGCCCCTTAAAATCTCTGCTCTTACCTCTTTCCTATTTTCTGTGACAAGTGCCTGTGCACTGTCCTTACCTATGTGTCTTCTCCTTATTTCTTCATTAAACAAGCTATCTTTCACCAGAGTAAGTTGTAACACCGCATCAGAAGCAGAGTTGCTAAGTGACACTACCAAAGTTTTCCAACTGTCAGGCAATAAACTCAACAGCAATAATGCCTGCAACTCATCATCTAGCATTATCTTCATTGTGGTCAACTGATTCACCAAGTCTTGGAACTCGCTCAAATGCTCAGCAACAGATCTTCCCTCTTTCAGCTTCAAATTCACAAGCCTCCTAATTGCAAAGGCTTTGTTTTGGGCTGTCTTCCTCTTATAGAGACCCTCTAACTTCATTCAAAGACTGTAGTCATCTGTCCCTTGAGATACATGATGGAACACACTGAGATCAATCTACTGTCGGATATACCCAATAGCTTTCCTATGCATTTTTTTCCAGTCACTATCACTAATGTCCTTTAGCTTACCATTAGCACCTTCAATGGGCTCATGTAAATCCTTACAGTAAAGGATATCCTCCATCATAGGCTCCCAAATAGAATAATTAGAAGCATTAAATTTTATCATGGTACCCGAAGAATTCTCCATCTACTTCCATAATATCTTCGCACCCATACAACCTCGGCTCTGATGCCACTTGTTGGGACCAAAAACAAGGATATTGTGGAATAAACTAAGCCAAAACCAATTCTAACTGGAAGCAATATTCACACAGGCAATATATCAAACACCTGAAGAGCAGAAAGAAAGCACACCAAATTTACATGGAAAAACCCTTCAGTGTAGAGGAAAAAAACCATGGGGCAAATTCGATCAATCCACTATAATAAATATAGAGTTTACAATACTTAAGTTTATGCCCAAAACTTGAGTTCTCAACAAATTGAGAAAATTCCAATATCACCTCCCTAAGAGTAACAATGATCTCACCCAAACCACCACAATGTGATGAACCCAAGAATGTAATGAGATCCCTAACAATAAATATTACAACTCTCTATAGCATCCAACACAACTCTTAGATAGAAACCTAATTTGTTAAATCTCTGTGTGAAAAACCACACCCAAGAAAGACAAGTGAAAAACCTGTTTTCTTTCTCCGTACGGTGTGCAAAAACTTCAGATTTTTCCGCTCAACCCGAACACTATTTTCTTTTCTTTTTCTTTTTCTTCTCTGCCGTGCGCTGCTTCCTTTTATTGTTTCTTCTCAGCCACAACCTCTGTTTTTGAGCTGCAATTATCATGCGGTCCTGCAAAAAAAACAAAGATAAAGCCCTAATGGGCTATTGGGCCTCCTCAAGTGGGTTGGACCCACTTACAATAGGAGAATAACATATTCTCCCCAACGAGAACTACTAGATGCCTAATGGCACTGGTGAGTTTCCTATGGATGAAACAGCCTTACTGTTCCACCATTACATCAGAATTTGATTTTGACCAGATCAAACAAAAGCATTTCCAATGACTATGTCAGGAATATACTGGGGAAGGCCAAGATCAACAGAATGTGTTAAAAGACTTTTTCTAATCATCGCCGAGCAGCAATATCTTCTTACTTGCTATGACTTAAGAGCATCTGATTACAATAAATATTCTTTTTTAAGGGAGGGAGGAATGGAGGGTGAAAGAAAAGAGTTAAACAAAGAATGGGTGTTTTTAGGTCCTTGACAAGCACATAGTTGGCAAGTGAGAGAGTGGCAGAAGAAAAGAAGTGGAGCGTATAAAGGGTCTCGAAGTTCACTTGCAGGTGCATGATAATTGCAGCGGTGCTGCTAGATACAGTGGACAAGCTAAGAGGAAGAGGAGTGGTTGTGGGTCAGATTGATTGCGAGACTATCACATGAGGCTGGGAGAATGTGGTAAGTGATTATAAGAATGGGAGATCCAAACTTATTTTCCTCCCTTCTACTCACTGCATTTTAGAGTTACGTGTCCAATTTACATCTGATAGCAGAGAGAGCCTAATTTGTGAATATCTGTACATATATGATGATATTGAGTTGAGTCGCGGAGAGTGCTGTATTTGTGAATCCAAGGGCTATATCGACTTCTTGGCAGAAATCACACTGGTATACAGGTACACATGCACGCACATGTACATCTATTGCTCATTAGAAACATCAGAAGCATGCTCGGTGATATTACATTTTACATGCTCTTAATGTTATTTTTCTTTTGTTTTCATGCATCTAGATCTGCCAGAGGCTAATGGTCCAAGGTCTTCCTGGAATGCCAACATATAATGGCCCATTTGGTGTCATTGAAAAAGTGCTGAAGGCAGAGGGGTTACGTGGCCTGTATAGAGGCTTTGGGATAACTTTAATGACTCAATCACCTGCATCAGCACTTTGGTGGGGTGCCTATGCAGGTGCTCAACATGTTATTTGGAGGTACTTTGAAATATCGTGTTGAATTTCATGATTTATAGTTTTACTATTAAGGTTACCATATTGATATTTTTTTTCAGTAGTAACCATATTGATATTCATTAATAATTTCAGGAGCTTGGGCTATGGAGATGATGCAAAGGAAAAACCATCTATGCTGGAGCTAGTTACAGTTCAGGCATCAGCGGGAGCAATAGCTGGTGCTTGTTCATCAATCATTACAACTCCGATAGATACAATCAAGACACGGCTTCAGGTGATTCTTGTTCTTCCTAGGTCATCTATTTTAATTTGAAAATGATTCATACCTTTTCATACCCGTATTTCATTTCTTTTCCATTGCTTATGAGCTGAATGATTGGCCGGGTGGGGCAGCACCAGATAAATTGCAAGTTGAATGTGAGCTGGAGTTATGACATTCATAATATCAAGATAGCAGGTCTAACTATGAGAAGCACGTATATAAATCTCATTGTGATTGAAAAAGCCTCCTATCGTTGAACTGTATGTTCAATGGATATGTGGTTGACTGAAAAATTGAATTTCTTTAATTTAATGATTTTAGAGTTGGGAGAAGCTAAAGAGTGTTTGCTGTCACCTAAATGATAAAGAGCTCAAGAAGTTTTAAAAGGAGAAAGTTAAAATTTGCCAGGCTGAATGAGAGATTTGAGATTAATAGGAGATCAATGTGCATCTGTTACTCAAGACTGGTCAGCTGTGGTTATGAATTGATCCCCCGAAGATCTGTGAATAGTATGCTAGTGAAAACAGAGAAAAACAAAACTTCCAGACCAAAGGAAAAGATAATAACTGCAACAAAACTAAATAGTTCACCTGAAACTGTTCTGTTTCACAGATTTGAGACATTAAGAGATCCTTCTACAAAAGAAAACAATGAAATGAGTTCCCCTTGCATATGGAAAGAAAACCACAATTTGTTGAATAAAATTCCCTCCGCTTGGTAAGGAATTGTCTCTCTGCACTAAGTACTGGAGAACACATCCAAAAGATACCCCACAAAAGACCTGAAAAGAAAACCAATTGAAAGATATACCCTAGGGCAACATCTGAGAGCACAACCAAAGAACTCCTTAAGGGACACTTAATTAGGTGCAATCTTCATTTGGCCACAAGTTTTTACCTCCTCTCATAGCTTTATTCTCTAGTATTTTGTCATCTGCGGCCTCCCGACTTCTTAAAAGAAGATACTGCTGCTCCTCCTTGTGCTTGAATTTCTGATTTTTGCCCTCTGCACACTTTCAGCAGATCCATAAGAAGCACAAAGAATTTCTTTTTAGGAGGTTTTCATATTCATTTTTTCATATTCATTTTTCCTGACCTTTTCCTCTTATCAAATTAAAGCACTTTTTTTTCCCCACTTTCTGTGGTCATGTGGATAATCCCTGGTGTACAACTAGTAATTCCTAGTCTTGTGGCAGCAAACTAGTTCTTAAAGTAGCTGGTAGCTTAATAGTAGTGCTGCTTTAAATGCCTGTAAGTTTGTATCATTATGCACCGGAATGCGCACCTTTTTATTATTCTGAACTTTTGAGGTCATGCTCAAAGCAATCTTCTCTTTGGACAGACCTGACAATACCAGGCTGAAAGTCTATTCCAGCACCCTTTTCTTTGTTTATGAATAAAAGATCCACACTTTTAGACTGATAATACAATAATCTATATTGTTTCTAGCTTAACTATCTCAATGGTAATGACAATAATTGCCCAAATTGCAGGTCATGGATAACTATGGTGTAGGAAGGCCGTCGGTCATGAAGACTACAAAATTTCTCCTTGAGGAAGATGGTTGGAGAGGATTCTATAGAGGATTTGGACCCCGGTCCCTGAACGTGTCCCTCTGGGGTACCTCAATGATTGTAACATATGAACTGATAAGTGAGTCTCTTCACCCTCCCATCCATCTCAGATTGTTTTTGTTCCTTTTTTCGTATAACAATACGTATTTGGTTTCTTTTTAATACATTTTATCATCATGTTATTGGAATTTATTAACTCCTATATTTTTTTCCTGCACGCTTTTCTCAATGTTCTGTGCATCTGCAGAGCGACTCTCAGTAAAGAGCATGGCAGAGTGACTCTGTGTGAAGTGCAAGTAACTACTTAAATAGGTCGAGCTTCAGAGTTAAGAATTTGGCAATGGAAGTTGGAGAAGGTTTAGCTTGAGAAGGCGAGACCGAGTTTTCGAAGATAGCTCTCTTGATCTCGAAGTTGTCACAACATCTTTTCGCTAAATGGAGCAATGCTCTTAGTAGATGTTGAAGAACTATTATTTTCTCTGCTCTATGATTGGAGGAAAACTGTCATCTAATATGCTGTACCCCACTAATGTAAATAACCTTTTGGCCAGGGTGTTCATTTCCGTGCTCATCCAGGCTTGACAATGGCTTGAAAAGGAGCCACGGCCAGAGCCATAGCTGAAATAGTGGAAGTGAGAGTGTCAATTGTATTAGGTGTATACCTAGTCCATTCCTTCCTTTTACTTCTCAAATCTGTACTTAATAGACATTCTTTTCTTTCTGAAGTACAAACTAGCTTATTTACTGCCAATAACTTCCTGGTACATATAGGATAAGAAGTACCCTGAGTTATTTCAGAACCTGATCAGAACTTGATATGTTGACGTATTGGCTTCGTTTACTAGATACAGGACTCACTTGAATGGACGAAGCTTGTGATTCGTTCTGCCTATAGAGAAGTACAAGCTCGTTGCTCACAATGATCATTGAATGTGATGGTGTACCCCGAGGAAACGAGCCGTGGTACTTGCAAGTATGATATGTATGCATAAGGGTGTCCCTGAACGTTTCTATGTGTGTCCTCTAGATCCTCATTTGGAGCTATTGCCTCACCACCTCTTCTATATCCGGAACGAGGTCCTTGAACACCCCAATACCGTATTTTTGCATGGCAATGGAACTATGAATCATCAATATACAATCCTCAAGTTGGTGCATGCATAAGTTGTTCGATTAAAGTTGGTGGATGCAATACATTGATGGTATCAATGTATCGAAACAGACATGCCGTGCTTGTGCCTGGAACTGCACTCATCCTCTTGATTGTAATAATAACATCAGCATAAACATGGTTTGCTGACATTTATAAACAAACTTATCATGTTTTTCCCTGGTTTTCTTGGAATGGATGCTCTTGTCATTTTTCTTTTGGTAAACCGGTTACATTACATGTCCGAGAGTATGTATGCTAGTGAGAATCAGCAAATAAAAGATCTCTAAGCTCGTCAGGGTAACTGAAGGAGAGTCCCAAATGATTTTCCTGGGAGGTTTGCTACAAAAGAAGCCACCCATTTAGTCGGAATATTATGTTTTATTGATAGGCACGTTTAGCTTGAAATGCTTGGATATTGGAAGTAATCCTCCAGATATCCTGAAGAATAGGGTGAGCTGCATGAGCATTCGTGTTACGGTTTGGTACCCAACATGCCATGTCACAGGATTTCTTTTGAGGATGATTTGTGATGCCTGAAGCATCGTGCTTGCACGGATAATACCTTCTCATGCGGCCCTTCGTTCTGCCATTGAAATATTGGTGTTGTACAAAGTTGATCTTGAGAAAACAGAGAGGTGAGAGTCAGTTCTCAGATGAAGAGTATCACTGATCTAATTCTAGTGCTTGATGGTTGAGAACCCCAAATTTCTTTAGCTATCCTAGAATTTTCCATGGCTTCCACTTTGATGCATTCATAAGCATGAAAAGAAGTTTTCCTTGTAAACACTTGTGGAATGAGATTGCTGCTCTCGGAGACTCCTGTTTCTAGCAAGCCAGATATGATAAGCCCCATAACAAAAGAAAATAACATGATTTCACTCATTTTAATTCCTTCCTCAACTGCTTGTATGATGGTGCCAACAGAGAGTTTCCAAAACATTTACACCCGGGATATTGGAAATGCTCCATATCTCGGTAGCTCGTGGATACTGAAAGAGAACTTGCACAGTAGTTTCTTCAACATCAGGGTACGCATGACAATAGATGAAGAATACACCGACAGGAGAGATGGTTCCAAATGATCTTCCACCAAAATAGAGAGACTTGAGGGTGGATTCTCAATTTCCAGAGCTAAACAGTATCAGCACTCATAGAGGAGGAGCCATGTCAGTAGAGGCTATACAAAAATCTTTTGCTTTTACCAACATGGATCCAGCAAGCCCCAACCCAATCTATCAAAGTGGTAAGTTTTTGCACTGGTAAAGCTCGTATTCTGTTGGTCAGCTCCTGTCCAAAAGCTTGTGAAGGGCACTATTCCAACTTTTGTTGTCCTCGAGTTGACCCTCGACCATGATCCATGACCTTCTCAAGGAGATCTATATTAATTGTTGTTGGTTGCTGAAGCACCTTTGTGCCTTTACCATCAGCTATCAGCCGTTGCAAATCCATGGAAAATATTGGCTGCATGTTTATAAACCTCCTTCCAAATGAGAGAGCTGTTTCAGGGAGTGGAAGCCAAGGAAGTAGTTGCAGAGGCCTTTAAACACCTCAACACCTTTAAACACCTACCTGATTGCAACCATCGCAGCCTCTAAACATCTCAACAAGGTGCCATGCGTACCAAAAAGCATCCAGAAATCTTTCAAGAGTTTCAACAAACAACAATATAGTGTGAATCTGTTGAATTTTCAATTATGAGAATCTCTACCAAGGAAGCTGGTTTCAATGGCCTATTTAGCTCTCGTTGAGCATAAATTTAGCAGCCTATTTTGCCATCAGAGCTTCATGCCTGGCAACCAAGGATAGGAGTTCAAGACCACCATTCTGAATAGGCTAGCATACCACATCCAAGCAACTAAGTGAAATTTCCTATTAGAGTTAGCTGATCCCCATAAGAAATTCCTCGTATCTTGTTTGAGCCTCTATGCATTCAAGTTGGAATGATAATAGTAGACATGAGATAAACCGGCAAAGCACACAAATCATCTTCTAGTCCAGTCTCTGACCTTTTAATCAGGGGTGACAATTGGGTCAAGTGGAATAAGATACGGATCGAGTCAGATATATAATAGATCAACAATTTATTGATTCTAAACTGACCTATCTATTAAATGAATCAAAAATTTTTATTCAAATTTGACTATTTTATTAAATATATAATCCAGCTAGACTTAGAAAATGGGTTGAAATAAGTTAAACGAGTCAAACCCGCTTTTGCTCTTAAATCGCTGTTCTAATCTTTCCTTCGTTAATTACATAAAAGCTTGATAAATACACGCTCGTTTTTATTAGAACATGTATTTAACTCTTCACTTGTGGGCAGCAAAAAGTTAGCCGTATGGGTGTATATTTATTCAAAGACTGTTGTACCTATAGCAACCTAAGAGCACTCCATTCTTCGAGCTGAGGACTTCGTGTGAAGATTTTTTCACAAAGGAAACTTATACATGATATTACTAGGTGTTCTATGTAAAATGGCTTTTACAACTTCCACCTAGAGCTGATCAAAACCGGGCCGGGCCGGGCTCGGGCCGGGCTCTACAGCAAAAATTAGGCCCGATGGCTATGCCCAGACCCGGCCCGGCCCGACTGTCGGGCTTAATTTTTTGTCCAGGCCCGACCCAACCTTATAAATCTGGTCCCAGGCCCGACCCGACAGGCCCGAACCTAGAGGCCGACCCGAAACCCGACCCGACAGGCCCATTTTTTTTTTTTTTTTTGGAATCTAGAAATGGGCAAAAATGGCCACGGCGGCGATGGTCACGCGGAGGCGGTCCACGCAGTCGACGAAGTCGAGAAGACGGGGTAAGGAGGTCCTGGATGAGAGGCGGAGGAGGCGGCGCTGGAGGAACTCCACGAGAGCGAAGCTGCGGAGGAAGGAGAGGGCCGGGGGTACGGCGCGGTTGATGCGGGCGTGGAGGGCCTTGGTGGCCATGGCCTGCGACTGTAGCGGTGCCACCGCCTCGGTGACCGCGTCCAGGGAGTTGAGGCCGAGGGAGAGGCGGGCGTCCACGGCGACGAGGCCTTTGTCCATGCGGGCGGAGGCACGGAGAATGGAGACGATGTTGGAGCGGGAGGCGCGGAGCGCGACGATCATCGCCTCGTCGTTGTCGTCGACCGCCATCGTCGCTCGCTGCTCCTCCTGGTGCGGCGGTTCTCAGCGAGGGAGGGGGGGTGCGGCGGCTCTCAGCGAGAGGAGGGGGGGCTTTAGTCTTTAGTCTTTAGGGTTTTTCAAAAAAATTTTAATATATTATACCAATATTTTATGGTCGGGCCGGGCCGAACCGGGCCATTTTTAAAAGTTTACAGGTCCGGCCCGATTTTTTTGGTCGGGCCGCTTTTCCTGCCCAGGCCCGACCAATGGGCGCTTTTTCAATGCCCAAGCCCGAAAATTTTCGGGCCGGGCTGGGCGGGCCAGAAGGCCCGTGATCACCTCTACTTTCACCCGGGACGTTCTACCTGTAAAGTGCTCATATATACAACATCGGCAGAGCATTGGCCGACTTATATTTATGTTTGGCAATTATACGCATAACCTCCTAACAAAACATCAATATTAAACGTACTTTTTTAATATTTTGTTGGGGGCCGCGTCAGAGCTCCCGTTGTCTCGCGCTCCTCGCCCTGCCATCGTTCCCGTCACCTTCCGTCACCCCGTCTCCCCCTTTTAAAACCTGCTTCCGGTCACCGTTCTTGTCCCCTCCCAAGTCCTAACCGTAAGGCGACCCCGAGGACTCGTCGCGGAATTCGTCGCCGTTCTCTCCGCGATCCGATCTCTGACCACCGTCTGGATCCACTCCTCCTCCTTCTAAATCGGATTCTATTCCTCTTTTTTACTCCATTTCCTCCTATTTCTTCCCATCCTCGGGGGCGTTTCGATCGTCGATCGGCTCGAGGCTCGGATCGGATGCGCGTGGGCGACGGCGGAGGAGGGTACGGGTGGCGGGATCGGGCGGCGCGATGGGGTTCGACTGCGACGGCAACGGCAGGGAGGACAGGATGGCGTCGGTGAGGGGGGTTTCGATGAACGGCCTTACGATGAAGACCGCCGAGGTGGAGGCCAAGATCGATGAGGGAAACATCCAGGAGGCCGAGTCGTCGCTTAGGGAAGGGCTCTCCCTCAATTACGAGGTTTGGTTTCTTCTTTTTTTGGCATAGAAATTCGATTTTAAGGGTTTTTTGGCACGATCTCTTGCTAGGTTGATTCTTGAGCGTTTGGTTGTTTGAGTTGAGATCAATGATGTAGGTTTTCCTGAATAGCTTGGTACCATTAGCATAAAGACGCTTTCTTCTTGCAGTATGGAATCTTAAAATTGCGATCTATGAGGGAAATTGATTGCTAGTATATTATTTTACGACTGTGTTATGACAACGTATGTGACTATGGATAAACACACATGAAATGATCAATATGAGGACATAATTGGAGGAAAGTTTCGTCCTTTTTTGATAGAACCTGTAGCTGAAAGTGGGAGCTCTAGCATTTGGGGGATTCTGAAGCTGGAGTGGAATCTCAAATCCCAGAAATGGAAAGCAAAGGGGAAATACATCACCTCAAAATGTCTTGAGAGTATTTAACTTATTTTGAGATATATATGGAATCTGACTGATTTCATTGATACAATGTTGATTTTTAATTGACACCAACTTTGGATTTGGTTTCAATTTCCTGACCAGGGCAAGTTTGGATAAGGGGGGTCATTCGGGAGGCTGGAGACTGATTTGAACTATATAGTTCTAATGAAACATTGTCTTATCTTAGAATGTAAGTTCTTAATCCCAATTCAAACTTTATTTGCACGTAGTGGTGCTGCAGAAAGAGCTGATCTAGGTGTGGGGGTGGGAAGGATGCTATAATTGATGCTACTAACGTGAATGAGCACTCAAGAGAGTATATTTGCTAAATAATTACAGCTGTTTAATTATTTTTATTAACAAGTTAGCTGTAGTTGATTTCAAATTGGGAAATACATAAAAGGTGCATGATAGCATATAATTTAATGTTTAGGTGATTGATGTAGTTTTTATTTGATAACAAGAGCTATGTGGGAGCTTGAATGAGTTCCCGAAATAGACAACAATTAAGGTTGAAGATAGCTGCGATAAGGTTCATGCACATACTCAGTAGGTATAAATTCAGCAGGTTAGAGGAAGTTCTTACTCATATAAACTCATATATTTGAAGTTTCCAACTTTCATTGTTAGCATCAAATAACATCTTGGATTTTCACAGTTTCAAACCAAGGGAAACTATTTTGATAGGAAACCTTCTGTTTTTTTCTAGAACAAGGTCTGAGAGAACGTATATGACTCAATTGGAAACTACAAAAATGCAAATGCATTCTTGTCGGTCTTTTACATTTATGCTTATCTCCAAGGATTAAGGGCTCGATCGATCTCGGAGATACTGTATCAAGAGATCAGGTCCTAGGATGCATTCAATCCTGGGCTCTCCAGACCAGATCATTTCATTTCATCCTGGTTGGATGGTCAGGATGGTTGCGTCCTGATACTTGGTATAGCTTGGCATCCCGATACACCAATTTTTTAAATTAGTTGTTTTGTCTTCATTTTAATGGTCATTCTGCTCTATCCCAAATCTTCCCTGTAGCTTACTTGCATGGTACTAGATTGGGACAGGCCCCAATACTATGATTTATAACCTTGCTTTTCTCTTTAAATTCAAAACCAGGTTTATCATGATTTAAAGTATAAAGGAGACCTCAAAAATTAACTATTAATTTATCAGAAATAGTACTGCTCTCTCATTTCATTAGAATTAGAATAGGGCAGAGCTTGCAAATCTCTTTGTAATATGAATGGTGGTTTTGTTTGGTCGCACACTTGCTAGCAGGGAATTCCTCTCATATCATCTATTAGACCATAGAGAAGTGGTTTTGGATATTGTAATATCTGCCAAAAAGTTTGGAGCTTACTCGAAATTTGCAAGAAACATTTATGTAAAGGAAATGTTGATACTCATACACATATACTATTTGTGTGTGTTTACGTTATGCATGTATTCTGTTGAATTTCCTATTATGGGAATTTATATTGACTCTGACTAAATTTATCTTATTTTGTAAGGAAAAAGAACTGCAAATAAAGTTCCATTTAGTTTGATCACAGGCTGAAGAATCTGAATATGTTTGAGGATAAATTTTATGCAGTGGAAACATTCGGTATCAAGTAAAATTTGAATTATTATGTCCAGTAGCTGAAAGGTTTAAACGCATTCTGTAACTTTTGAAGAATTAAAAGCAGGATTGAATGCCACGAGAAGGCCCTTTCAAAGAATGTTACAAATTACAGCAACTAAAAGTATGCCTGGTCAAAGAGCAATGGCGGGAAGTCCACATGCTCATTCTGAATAACGCAATCATCATAACATACCATGAAAAGTAGACAGAGGAGTGATAAACTTCTCATTTGTGGAATGCAAAGACTGCTTCCTAGGTATAGGTACAGAATCATGTTTACGAATGAGTAAGATTGAGGTGGGCTCAAGTTAATCATGGGGACATTTTGGAATCACAAGCATTATTGCATTTAATTTTCAAATGTCGGCAATGGAAATGATAGTTGTGCATTGCTAAATGAAGTCATGCCCTCTTGGGTTGTGGAAACGTTGGAATGGTATTGTAGCCTTCACTTTCCTAGGATAGCTAGAAGTCCAGAACTATTCTCCACCACTTTGCTTGTCTACTGGATTTAACTAATTAACTAAAAGTTAATAGGATTTGACTTAACAATCAGATTTAATTCGTTGGCTAAAACTTAATGAAAATCGATTCAACAATCACATACACAACAATGTAAATAAGCCTTTCTATATCTTAAGGCTTTCATCTCATTCCAAGTTCCAACTGAATAAAATTCTTTTTTCTCACACGCTAGGAGATCTTGAGTATAAGACACCTGTTTATTACTAATTTTTGCATTTGTTTGTATATTGTTAAGTGTTGCCTTAAGGCACAAATCTTCAAATAGATTAGCTCGTTAACATGCCCTAACGCTTTTTGATTCCCAAATATTTAGTGTCATCCACCGTATAGATAATTAATAGCAAGATGCAAAAATTTGAGAAAGGTCCAAAAGACAGACTATCTCGGCATGAATTCAAGAAGTGTTCAAAGTTCCTAGTTAAAAAAAGGCGTGAAAAATCAAAATGTCAACTTTTTGTTTCAGCTGGTCCACTTTTCACCCTCGACTGGCAGCTTGTAAATCTAGTTCTTTCTAGCATGAAGAGCAAATGAACAAAAGAAAAGTTTAAAAAGTTTTGGTGGAAACATATTAAATGAAACGTAAGCCATGTGAATATAGTGAAATTATGTTTCCTTCTGTTGAGTCAGTTATGTCTACACAAGCTCGAGGCTCTTGACTTGAAAACACAAGCTGCTTAATTTTGATGCTAAACCATTCCTGAACTGCACTCTTGCTCTCTCAATCCTATAATCTGTAATGTGTTGAACTGTGATTAACATGAAATCTTTTGTTCCTTCCTTGGAGAACACTATAACTCTCACTCCTTCGCACATTTTTTGGCTTTTGATGCTCTTCTGATTTTGATATTCAATGATTAAAATAATTTCAATAGGTTGATTCTGCAATGGATTCAAAGACTATCAAAATGGGTTGGTACCATTGGTGCCCTACTGTTTTGACATGAAACCGACACAGTAATGCGAAACTATCTGTGTGGTAATACCGGTGTGTACTGATGTTACCATATCAATTGTACCATCAGTATTGATAGTTTTTCATTCTTTTGATGCTGTTAGTTTTAGCACGTACTTGTGCCAATACCATACCATTCTGATGGAACAAGGGTGATGGGTTTGGTATCAGTTTTCAAAACCTTGATCATTTTGCTGTTGTATGGGCTTTAAACTCTAGGTTTTTGAGGACTTTGAACTTTGAATTAGTACTTGTGTGAGTGTCTGGTCTTTAGTTTGTATTGGTGCCCCCCCCCCCCCCCTCTCTCTCTCTCTCTCTCTCTCTCAGGTAGCAGTTTCTACTATGCATGCATTTGAGACCTGAGATCTTGAATCAAATGATAATTACCCTTATAATGCTAGATATTGGGGTTAAAGAATAACCAATGGTGGTTAGTATTATTTACAGTGATAATTTTCAACATCTTAATGTGTGAGATAATTTTGTAGTTGATAATCTTTAAATGCGTAAATATTGCTATGATTATATTTCTGACTGTGGCAAAATAGTTTTATCTGCAACTCAGTTGAGGCTGATTCTGAGTTTGATACTGAAGATTAAGCCTTTTTCTTCCTAAATGACCTTCTGCATATGCATCTCTTCTTAAATTAATTGAAGAACATAGATTTGTTGTTAAGGCATGCTTTTTTCCATCATATAGCGATACATGATTGACCCTCTTGTCTTGCATGCATGTTTTCTTGAAATATTGAAGGAAGCAAGAGCACTCCTTGGGAGGCTGGAGTATCAGAGGGGCGACGTGGAATCTGCTTTTCGTGTATTTGATGGAATAGACCTCCAGGCTGCTATACAGCGTTTGCAACCCACCTTTTCTGAAAAGCCTGCTTCAAGGCGGAACCGCCCTCGTACTAGATCAATACACCAGGTGTCTCAGCATGCTGCTAGCCTTGTCCTTGAAGCCATATACTTGAAGTCCATGTCCCTTCAAAGGCTTGGTAAAGCCACTGGTATGGATTGCAAAATTATTTATGACCTTAGTATAAAAGTCCTATGAGGATACATTGACTTCCTTAGCTTTTTCTTCTCTATTATTTGATCTGTTTTCTACGGTATTCTTGTTGCGTTAACAAGAAAGTGCATATTTTTTAGAAAGATTTTTTGTTTATTGCAGAAGCTGCTCGAGAATGTAAAAGTGTCCTTGATGCTGTGGAAAAAATATTCCAACATGGCATAGCAGATGTGTTAGTGGAGCAAAAGTTACAGGAAACCATTAGTAAGGCAGTGGAGGTCCTTCCAGAACTATGGAAGCAAGCTGGGCGCCATCAGGAAGCTTTAGCCTCTTACAGACGTGCTCTTCTCAGCCAATGGAACCTTGATGAAGAATGCTGTGCGAGGATTCAAAAAAGCTTCGCTGTTTTTTTGTTGTATGGTGGTGTAGAAGCTAACCCACCTAGTTTGGCCGCCCAAGTTGAAGGTTCATTCATTCCTAAGAACAATTTGGAAGAGTCTATTTTACTTTTAATGATATTGTTAAGGAAATGGTACCTTGGTAAGACTGAATGGGATCCTTCAGTGATGGAGCACCTTACTTTTGCACTGTCTCTATGTGGCCAGACATCTGTTTTGGGAAGGCACTATGAAGAGGTAATGCCTGGAATATATCCCCGCTGTGAAAGGTGGTGCAGTTTGGCTCTTTGTTATAGCGGAGCAGGGCAGAACAGATCTGCTTTGAATTTGTTGAGAAAGTCTTTAAACAGGCATGAAAGCCCTAATGATGTAATGACATTGTTAATGGCTGCTAAGATCTGTAGTGAGGATTGTCTTCTTGCTTCTGAGGGAGTAGAATATGCCCGGAGAGCTATTGCAAATGCTCAAAATGGAGATGAGCATCTAAAGAGTGTGGGTCTCCATTTCTTGGGCACTTGTTTGGGGAAACAAGCGAAAATTGCTTCGTCAGACCATGAGAGGACTCGTTTGCAAGTTGAGGCTTTAAAGTCACTAGATGAGGCAATTGCACTTGACTGCAGTCACCCAGATTTGATTTTTGACTTAGGCCTTGAATATGCTGAGCAACGCAATACCAATGCTGCACTCCGGTATGCAAAAGAATTTATTAATGCAACTGGTGGATCAATATCTAAAGGTTGGCGATTGCTTGCTTTGGTTCTGTCTGCTCAACAACGATATTTGGAGGCTGAAGTTGTTACTGATGCTGCTTTAGATGAGACTTCAAAGTGGGAACAAGGGCCATTACTCAGAATTAAGGCTAAATTGAAAGTGGCTCGATCGTTGCCGATGGATGCAATTGGAGTATATAGTTTCTTGCTTGCACTTGTTCAGGCCCAAAGAAAAACCTTTGGATCTTCCAAGAACAGCACTCAGGTTTGCCTTGCTTCTAATATATATATATATATATTATATTTGAAATTTTTTATAGTTTCTTTTGCTCTCCTTTCTTGAGTGTGTGGTTATGATTTTAGCTACCAGTCACATCCCCTTTGAGATGATTGCTGACATCTGATTCAAAAATTTCTTCAAGCTCAAAAAGGTAGAGGTCCACTTTTTCATTTTTTGCTTCATAGTCTCTGAAGGACTTGCATTGCAAATCTGTCGGCACTACTCCTCTCTTCTCCTCTCTGTGCATGTGCCTGCCATTTTTAAGCACAAGTGCAACTGCTAACTGCATTTTTTGGTATTCGATTTACTGAAAGAAAGCATCTGGGAAAATCAAATGAGGTGGCATGAGGTAAAGCTGAGATTTTTGGAGGGCTTAGTGGGGACAGGGGCTCAGTTTTGGATCAGAGGGATGGAAAGAGGAAAGGACCTAAGATATTGTTTATGGAAGTTATTAAAATGCATGTGGAATATCTTAGAGAGACAGCAAATATAACCTTGAACTTATATGATGGTGAAGAAACGTCTGCAAAACCAACTTCAATAGTTGTCATAGGGCTAATAATTATGAATAATTGAAAAAAAAAGAAAAGAAGATACAAAAACTTTATGTACTCCTAATCCATTTCTGTCTTGTTCTTGTTGTATACAATGTTGATAATTAGCTGTGGTGATTAAATTGTTATCTGAAATGGTAATTGAGTTTAAATTTGGGTTTGGAGTAAGTACTAACAAGAAAGGGCTGTGCTTAAAAGTATGTAGGGTTAACATGCTGTTTCCTTTGCAATTCTTATCTGTAGTTCATAATGTCAAGTGTAGATTTATTTAAATTTGTAAAGAAGTCCCCAAGCCTTTTGGACAGTGTTTCCATTCTCGACAGATGAAATTAGGGTAGATGGTTATTGTCATGGATTAGTCAAAAAGAAAAAAGGACATAGCAGAAATATCCGTTAGACAGGAACTAGAGATTGTTAAATTCAACTGCAACCAACAAGCTTCATCTGTAGTTCATAATGTCAAGTGTAGATTTATTTAAATTTGTAAAGAAGTCCCCAAGCCTTTTGGACAGTGTTTCCATTCTCGACAGATGAAATTAGGGTAGATGGTTATTGTCATGGATTAGTCAAAAAGAAAAGGGACATAGCAGAAATCTCCGTTAGACAGGAACTAGAGATTGTTAAATTCAACTGCAACCAACAAGCTTCATCCCATATAAGCATTGTTTGGTGGAGAAATCATGAATCAAATCATATCAGCCAAACAATTGATTTGCTTTAGCTTTGTGAGAACATTTATGAGGATTTTCATTTAGATTTTTATGGGACTTCTTTTTCGAGATCATCTGATGTAAATTTGGTCCTCTTAATGTACCAGAGGTTCCCTCACCATTCAAGTCAGGTGTATCGATCTTTCCACTTTTTTCTTGTGTATGATTTCTTGGTCATCACATTCTTATTTGATGGTATCTTAAGATTTGTTTCACTGTCGTAATACATAGTGGCGAATGTTTTGAATATATATCTAAATTCTTGGACAGCATTAAGGGAAGAGATGACACAGTTACTGCTGAATATTTGTACATTGATATATGGATCTTCGATCAATTTTAGTAGTGCAGGAAAAAAAAGGTCCAATGATTTAGGTCTGGCGACAGAAACCATAAAAATATGAAGTGATTGGTTCTTTTCTTTTATTCTTTTTTTATTTTTTTTTGTTTGTGTGTGTGTGTGTTTTTTTTTTGGGTGGGGGGGAGAAGGGAGAGCAGGTGTTAGTTAAGCCTCAGTGGCTTGATACAAAGGTTTCCTTATCTTAATCTTTGTTTTCATCACTCTGGAGGTTCTACTAGCCATATTTGGAAAGCCAGGTAGGTATTTTGCTATGGCATGTAATGAATAGTAATCAGAACAATTGTCCTTTTTTGGTACCAGCGGAATTTATTAGAATCAAGGAAAAGTGGGAGGGAGAGAGGGAGAGAGGATACACGTCTTATCCATTAACCTTACAATTTGGTTTCTCAGAGTTTAATAAACAAATGTTAATCAGTCCACGTTCAATAGTTTGGATAGGAAAGCTGGATCTTAGAAATGTAAATAATTACTTGTATATTGATGCGATGCGTTTGTGCACACGTGCAATAGGAGGTAAAATTCATGAAATCAGAAAAGAACATCTTTTCTTGTGAACTGTAGGAAAGTTCACTAAGGTCAGGAAAAAAGATTGAGAATACAAATGATTATCCTTTTGCCTAATGGGAAGTTTATAGTAGAACTTAAGGGCTCATATTTTGGTAATTGAAGCTGGACTTGTGAATTGCAAAGGACTTATATGTTGACAGTGATACTAATGTCTGATAGGTGTTATCTGCATGTACTTGTACTCATTTTTTTGAGCATGCTTGCATGCATAGCACCATGGCTCCTAAATGTGTTGTGACATGGATCATTAATGATTATAAGTGACTGGTCTTACCATATTGGATATTTTGTTTGCACGTTTCACTTCCAACATCTCTAGTTATTTTTCAACTTTCAAGAGGGTGTAGTAGGACGAAAATGACCATTAATCATGGAAGGAAAATTTGCTGTTTTTCTTTGGAAAAGGCCTCTCTTTAGTTCTCAATATCTATGTTGATGTTCCTTCAGGTTGAGGATGATAAGGTCAGCGAGTTTGAAGTATGGCAAGGTCTTGCAATTCTATACTCTAGCCTTTCCCATTGGAAAGATGCTGAGGTATGCTTGGAGAAGGCTAGGGCACTGAAACCATACACTGCTGCTATACTGCAAATGGAAGGTAGAGATCAGACTTTTCATCTTTGCAATAATCTCTGTTATAATTTACTGTTTTTTTGGTAACACTTATAGTTAATCTCTTTTTTTCAGTTACTGTTTAATAATTGCTGAGCTACTATTTTAACCTCTCGAATTTAATAGAAATCTTTTTACTTATCTACTACTAACAATTTATCATATTGGTTATTTATGTTCATCTTGTGCAGAAGCAGGTTGCTTCCGTCCTGAAATGAATGTAATTTGGCATAAAGATTTTAGAAATTTTCTACGTCAATATGGAATTGGCAATCTATTTTTATGAAGTGAATTATTAAAAAATTTTCTACATTACAAGGAGGAGTCGCCAATCTAAGTTCTGGATGATTGTGGGCACGCGTATGTGTGTGTGTGTGTGTGCTCAAACACACTTCGCTACAGGATTATTAGGTTGCAACTCCTCCATCATATGAATCTTGTAATGAAGTTGCTAAAATAAAATCTAAATCAAAAAAAGAACCTGGCAATCTAAGAATCTTTGAACAAAGTCTATATGTGCACACCCATAGAAACACTTCGCTGCTAGATTCTTATATTGCCAATTCCATGTTTGATGCATGTTTTAACATCCTAAGATTGTTAACTCCTTTATTTGATATCGAACATTTTTAAGCATTCTATTAGCACAATAGATAATGATTGGCTGGCAAGAAACCTATCGATGGATAGAAGTATACAACTGTTAATTATTGTTTCCAGAAGATTAGCTAGTCCTACTAGGAGGTCAGAATTTTAAGATTTCAATTTGGCTTCTGCAGCTATGCTTCATGAATTGTTTTAGAAATATAACTCAAATAAAAAAACAATGGTAATTAATTT
This sequence comes from Phoenix dactylifera, assembly GCF_009389715.1. Taxonomy (NCBI): domain Eukaryota; kingdom Viridiplantae; phylum Streptophyta; class Magnoliopsida; order Arecales; family Arecaceae; genus Phoenix; species Phoenix dactylifera. The sequence continues at coordinate 3,434,629 of NC_052392.1, forward strand.
TGGGTAGTTACTCATGCAAATAAAAGATTAAGGACATATTGTTTTTGATGCAATATCTATAGTTTTCACTAATGCAATCTAACTAGTTAGTCTTGAATTTTCTGTGTTAAGTCCTTTTCCTAACCTTATCATATCTTCCAGCTGCATTATGTTATACCTAAACAAAAGAAAGAGTGTTTTTACACAGGAAGTTAAAACTCCAAAATTGAAGGTTAACTTTTGCCCCCACATATGTTATCTTTCCTCTTTATTTTTTGCTTATTTTGCTTGTGGGATTTTAAACTTTGGAATGTTTTATCTGCTTTTGATCTTAGTTATGTATGTCCAAGCATTGAAGGCACACAGAGAAGTCATTCATTGTTTGATTATTGTATGCCCTTACATCACTCTTCATTATATATGTCTTCAAATTACCGCCATTTTTTTGGCTTGGTTTATATTGACATAAACAGCTGCTCCTCATTAAAAGTGGAAAGAGAATGACCATGCTTGAACCTGTGTTTTATCAGGTTCTATGTATGAGGCCCGCGGTGAGACTAAAGATGCATTGGCTGCTTATAGCAATGCCCTTTTGATGGAGTTGGACAATGTGCCCTGCAAGGTATCGATTGGTTGCCTGCTCTCTAAGAAAAGCTCGAAATCTTTGCCCGTGGCTAGAAGCTTTCTCTTAGATGCTCTAAGGCTTGAACCCACCAATCGACTTGCCTGGTGTTACTTGGGATTGGTTCATAGAGATGATGGTAGGCTGGCTGATGCAGCAGACTGCTTCCTAGCAGCATCCATGCTAGAAGAATCAGATCCTGTAGAGGGTTTCAGTTCGATTTCATGAGTCTTCAATTTTAGGCTCCAAAATTCTTCCCCTTCCTGGTACACAACCGAGAGTTGAATTTCAGCTGTAGATTGTATTTATAGAGCTAACTTTGGTGGCTTTTTTTTTCTCCCTTTAATTGTATCACCACTACAGCATCCTTGGCGGCATATAATTTATCTAGTGAGAAACGTTTAAAGGCAATTTCATCTCAGTTATTTGTCATTAGAGTATAGCTGTTGAGCTTGTACATTTTATCACATCAATTTTTTTCCTTGGTTTTCCTTTTCGATTCTCGCTGCCACCTGTTGTACATAGCATTAAGACTATGAGTGCTGTGAGGGATCACATTGATGTCCCAAAAAGGGTACTGTAAAACAGAAGATTATATGTATGATGCTTGTGGTCTCACTGATATATTATATGAAGCTTGGGTGTTGTAAATCACCTGTTGAGAACAAATGCAGAAAGCAACATAATATATTAATTTTTGTATGAAAAGAAAGAGGGGACATGCTGAATATGACCACAATGATGAGAGCATAACATTTGATCCAAGTGATCATTGTAGAGATGGGATGAGGCTAGTTGGTATGGTTAATTTTAATCAGGTTCCCATTCTCAAGGAAACTACCAGGTGATACCAGCAGCAAAACCAGGAGTGTCATGTTCTTTTAGCAGAATGAATTGCTTGTCATATCATGCCCAGTTTATGCCCTTGAAGTCACTCGAGGGAGTCAGCAGTATGATTTTTTTTAAAATATAATTCGTATAGGCTTTTCATTAGTGGCTGTCTGACATTTTACTAACCATGTGCATTGGTTGTTAAATAGCTTTGGGCGATAAGAGAAAAAGGTCTGGTCGTCTATCTGAAACAAGTTTATTATGAAATTATTATTGTATTATTTTTTATTTATTATATGTTAACTGGAAGAATGTTGGTAAACTAAATCTATCTTGTTAGTTGTAGAATTTAAGCTTATGCTACGAGGAAGCAAGAAGTATAACTTATAGATGGACAAACTAAACAAGTATTTGTCTTTTAGCAGGTTAATCTTAGAATTAAGAAGTGATGTGAAGGATGATCAGTTGATCTGAAATCCCAAGACTTGATTATAAACAATACAGTCAAATTCACTGGATTGCATCATGTACCATTTGGTATTTTAGAACCATCAAACTGATGCAACAACCACAAGCCAACAAAGAGGAGGCAAAAAAAAAAAAATTCATCAATATGATGTAAGTAATGATAAGATGGAGTGAGTTGCAGCTCTCTCATGCTCATATAGTTTTAAAGGATGCCAAGCTAATCACTAAGTGCTGCTTGAGTTATTTTACCACTCTTTGGGTCTCTTTTTATCAACCGCACTGATAAATCAAAATACCCAGCTAATCAGAAGAAATGACATCTAGTGTAATGAGATCTAGAAGAAGCTTTCTAAAGAGTGATGCCAAATGTTCATCCAACAACAACAAAAAAAAGAGTGATGCCAAATAATCGTATCAACTTTCATTTTTTGAGAATATCAAGCAAAAATCAGAGATATGATATGTGTATTTTGGCATAACAGAGTAGAGGGCAATAATGGCTGATTTGAATAGGAAGTGAAAAATTCATTGCTTACTGTTGCCCAAGGTGACGAGCCAAGAGGGGGGATGAATTGGTTTCTCTTAATTTTTACTATCTTACTTATGTCAATTTATGAGTTAGTGAAATATAACAAAGCATAATACAAACACACAAGAAGTATAGTGGTTCGGTGCTCTCCTAAGCACCTACGTCCACTCCCCAAGCGACCCCTTGAGAATTCACTATAATCCCGCGGATTACAGTTGGATTGTTTTCCGGGCTCACAATCCAAAAACCTTTACACTTTGGTTTTCCGGGATCACCAAAAACCTATGTTGGTTTTACGGGCTCACCAACGAACCTATGTTGGTTTTACGGGTTCACCAACGAACTTTTACAATTGGTTTTACGGGTTCACCAATAAACCTACACCGTTGGTTTTACGGGCTCACCAACAAACCTTTACAAGGTGATTAATAAAAGAAGTAAGAAAGTTGAAGCTCTTAGATGAGCAAATATAACAATTATAATCTACAAAGAAGAGTTTAGAGAATAGTTATCGCTTGATGAGACTTCTCTCTTCTTTGTCAAGAATGCTTCACTCTTCAAGGGTGGATGGAGCTCTTAATATCTCTTGGAATCTGCTCAACCACTTTCTTTTGACTCTTGAATGAAGCACTTGGATGAAGAAGATTAGGGCACTTGTCTTTCTTGAGTAATCTTTGATATTTTGCAAAAGGGTGTTTCCTCTGATGAATAGTGTCACTTTAAATAGTTTGCTTCATCCATTGGACAAGCCCCAATGGTTAGAATTCAAAAACTAGCCGTTACTCACTGTTAGAAGGTCAAAAAGTACTTTTGCAGAACTAGCCGTTATGCTTCTGCTCGTGCTTGGGTCGACTCAACTTTTACTGGGGTCGACCCAACTTTCACTTGGGTCGACTCAACCTTTACTAGGGTCGACCCTCTCAGAACCACAGAACCTTGCATTTCAGTCTTCTTTCACTTGGGTCGACTCAACATCTTTTTGGGTCGACTCAAGGTTCAGTTGGGTCGACTCAACTTCCACTTGGGTCGACCCTCTCAGGGTTTCCAGAGAACCTATTTTTGAATGTCATTGCCTTTGGGTCGACTCATGTTAACTTGGGGTCGACTCAAGTTTGGGTCGACTCAAGTTTCATTTGGGTCGACCCTCTCAGTGTTTCCAGAGAACTGCTTTCTTGAGGCTTGAGGTTTGGGTCGACTCATTCTTTGCTTGGGTCGACCCAACTACTGTTCATCCGTGCCATTTTTGCAGAAGTGTGCCAGATGGTTTCTTGATGTGCCGGGGTCGACTCAATCCACACTTTGCTGCAACTTAAGGTTAGATTCATCCATATAAATAATGAAATGCATCTTTATCTTATTATACTAATGTGCTGAGAGTAACAGACTTATAAATGATGTATCGAATTAACTTGTAACATACTCTTGATTATTGTATTAATCATCAAAATACCACTATCATCCTCAATCTCCCCCTTTTTTATGATTACAAAATATAGAGTATGAGCCTATTGATACTTATCTTAAAATTAGTTTTAAAATGGCTTGTTGCTGAATTTCAGCTTTTCAAATTTGAGAGTGAAGTCTCTCCCTATTTCATCCAAATGTTTCCAATTTGACCTTTTGGATTACTCCCCCTTTCTTTTATATTTCATTAAAGATGAAACTTCAAAAATTTGAGATAAAGTATGAGTTTCAGATTATATATCTAGGTGTAAAAGGTATGTGCCAAATTCTGAAATTCTATTTAAATTTTAGACTTTAACATTTTCATTGTTACAAATTGCTCCCCCTTAAATGTATATGCTTTTCTATTATGATTTTCAACTTGTTTGTCAACTTATTTCTCTTTCCTTGCTCAACTTATTTCTCTTTCCTTGCTTCTCCCCCTTTTTGTTATCATCAAATAGGTGCATGGGAATAGACACAATAATTAACAAACATTTCAGTTTCATTGATCAAAATGGAACATTGTAGTACAATAATGCCAAAACAAAACAAATACAATGTTCCTCAATCAAAGTTCAAAGTACATGATCAACACAAAATACATATGAGAACTAGATACATATCCTAGGCTCTAATCAGAATGCTAATATCAGCCTAGGGGGTATCTAATGGCTGTGATCTAGTCCTCATCCTTCTAGCATAAGTGGCGAGGGGAGGTCGAGCCTGATGGGACTGAGTCTGGCGTGGAGCTCGGTGAGCTGGATGACTCTATGCCGAAATCTCTGACTCAGCTGCCTGGGGCACAGATGGTCCATGAACCTCTCTCTCTCTCTCCGTAGAGCTCCTATCTGCTCTCTAAGATCGCTGATCTCAGCAGTCATAATATCCAGTCTGCTCGTCAGTCCATCAGTGATAGTCCTCGCCTGAGCTAACATAAGCTCAGTCATCCTACTCCAAAACTCATCTGTGTCTCCCGCAGGAACAGATGACGAAGGTCCAGCCTCTGAAGGTGCTGTAGGATGATCCGTAGGCTCCTCATCCTCAGGGATGGGGTCTCCAATCTCTGGTGCATCACCCTAAATCCCAGCTCCAGCACGTACCCACTGCCCGTTCACCTTCTCATAACCCATGCGAACAAGGGATCGTGCAGTGTATGTGTCAGTGAATAGTAGATGCCTGGAGATCTTTCCCTCTACAGATATATCATGCTGTCGGAAGATCAGGATGAGTATCATACCATAAGATAGGGAGACTCTGGAGTTGCATATAACCTTTCTCATCTGCCTGAGTATCATAGCCGGGAGATTCAGGGGAATGCCCTGAATAATGTGCTCCATGACAACCAGATCTCGCTCAGAAATGAGATCAAATCTTCCGCTCTTCGGAAATAAAATCCGACCTATGAAGTTGTGCAACAACCTCATTTCAGCTGAAAGAGAGCTTGCTATTACATTTTCAGAATAATCGAAGTCTTCATTCTCAAGAATCAACTGCAAGGCTCTCAATTTGTTTTCGGGCTTTTTTGGAGTTGCTCCTTCGCAGGGGAGATGAAGCAACTCACTCAAACTCTCTTCGGAAACTCTAACCCTTACTCCTCGAACTTCAGATATAAGCCCTCCCATTCCAGTTTTGAGGAAGGCATAGAACTCATGGACTAATCCTGGGTAGATCACCACATCTAGGGAGCAAAGATACTCCCATCCTTGCTTTCGGATCCATTCCCCCAAACGGAACCCTTCTTGATCCAAAAACTCGGAGTGGATCCTTCTCCCCGTGGTAACCGGTCTCCCCGCAAATTTCGCAAGTTGGACTGAAGGGGAGGGAGGAGGAGGAGGCTCTACACGTGTCTCACCTTGTGGAGACACTATAGACGGCTCTGTAGCAGCCCTATCCGCACGGGTGATCCGTGAAACCCTCCCGGATCGCTTGGCTACGGCTCTCTTGGGTCCCATTTCTTCAAGATCTTGATGTAATCTACTGTTTGGAGATGATTGGAGGAGATTTGAGAGTGGGGAATAGGGTTTTCGGAAGAGGACAAAGTGAAAACAGTGCCCCAGATTGCTCATGGGTCCCCCTTTTAACAGTGGGGTCCCGTCGTTGGGTCGACCCTAGATTTTTCTTGGGTCGACTCAACGTTGGGTCGACCCTATTCTGGGTTGGGTCGACCCTAGTTCAGAAATTTTTTTTTCTTTCTCTTCCTTTTCCCTTTTAAAAATTTTACTTTCTTCCAATCCTTACAAATTCTTGCTGGGACAATGATACATGAGTAAGGAATCTATAGATGACTAGTTTGACTAATGTTTCATGGGTTTTTAGAAATGGGAGGAGTGTATCATGAGACTGCTTGCTCCCTTTTATATCTCCTCAATAAAAAGGATCACATATGCCTAATTCCCTCCTAAGCGTGCAAAATCTATCTTCACTTAAAGGTTTTGTGAATATGTCAGCTAATTGTTTCTCAGTACATACATGCTCAATACATATGTTTCCATTTTGCACATGATCTCTAATAAAATGATATCTTATTTCAATGTGTTTGGCTTTAGAGTGCTGAACCGGATTTTTAGTAAGGTTGATGGCACTAGTATTATCACACTTTATAGGAATATTATCTAGTTTAACTCCATAGTCCTCTAGTTGTTGCCTAAGCCATAGTACTTGAGCACAACAACTGCCGGCAGCTATATATTCAGCTTCAGCCGTCGACAGTGCTACTGAATTCTGCTTTTTGCTAAACCATGATACTAAGTTATTTCCTAAAAATTGACATGTTCCACTAGTGCTCTTCCTATCTAATTTGCATCCAGCAAAATCAGCATCTGAGTAGGCAAGCAAATCTAGACAGGAGTCTCTCGAGTACCATAATCCTATATTTGTAGTTCCTCTTAAATATCTAAGGATTCTTTTAACAGCACTTAAATGTGACTCCTTAGGATCTGATTGGTATCTAGCACATTTTCCTACACTAAACACGATGTCTGGTCTACTAGCAGTAAGGTAGAGCAAGAATCCAATTAATCCTCTATAAAGCTTAATATCAATACTCTTTTCTTTCTCATCTTTGTCTAGCTTACTAGTAGGATTCATTGGAGTGCCTACTCCCTTGTGATTTTCATTCCCAAACTTCTTTAGTATTTCCTTTGTATACTTAGTTTGATGAATGAAGATACCTTCTTTAGTTTGTTTGATTTGTAATCCGAGAAAGAAACTTAGTTCTCCCATCAAACTCATCTCGAATTCTCCGTGCATTAAATTAGCAAACTCTTTGCAAAGATTATCATTTGTGGCACCAAAGATTATGTCATCTACATATATTTGTACCACTAGCAGATTTTCGCCTTTTCTTTTGAGAAAAAGTGTTTTATCTACATTTCCTCTACTGAAGTCATTATTTAGTAGAAATTTGCTTAATCGATCATACCAAGCCCTAGGTGCTTGCTTCAATCCATATAATGCCTTATGTAGTCTAAACACATGATTTGGCAATTCATGATTCTCAAAACCAGGAGGTTGCTCTACATATACTTCTTCCTCTATAAAACCATTTAAGAATGCACTTTTTACATCCATTTGATACAATTTGAAATCCATGAAACATGCAAAAGCTAGAAGTAATCTAATAGCCTCTAATCTAGCTACGAGAGCAAATGTTTCATCAAAATCTATCTCTTCTTCTTGATTGTATCCCTTAGCTACAAGTCTAGTTTTATTTCTTATAACTATCCCATTTTCATCTAATTTATTTCTAAAGATCCATTTTGTTCCAATTACAGAGTTATGCTTTGGTCTCTCAGTTAATGTCCATACATTACTTCTTTTGAATTGATTTAATTCTTCTTGCATAGCATTTATCCAATTGGTATCTTTTTCAGCTTCTTCATAAGTCTTAGGTTCTAACTGTGAAACAAAAGCAAAATAATCATTTAAATTTCTAAGAGAGGATCGAGTTCTTACCCCTTGAGATGGATCACCAATGATTAAGTCTTTAGGGTGTCCACATGCATACCTCCATTCCTTTGGCAAGTCTTGAGATTGTGGTGGCACGCGATCATTTTCCTTATCTTGAATTGGCACGTCATCAAGATTTAATTTTTCAAAGTTAATAATTCCTGCATCATCATCAAGAATATTTTCTTTCCTAGCAGACTCACTATCAGACTCATCAAATATGATATTAACTGACTCTTCGACTACAAGAGTTCTTTTATTGAACACTCTGTATGCCCTGCTGGATGTGGAGTATCCTAAGAAGATACCTTCATCTGACTTGGCATCAAATTTACTTAGATCCTCCTTGCCATTATTTAAAATGAAACATCTACATCCAAATACTCTAAGATATTTAGCAGTTGGTTTCTTATTCTTCTAAAGTTCATAAGGAGTTTTCTTGGTTATCAGTCGTATTAAAACCCAATTTAGAATATGGCAAGCAGTGCTTATAGCTTCAGCCCAAAAGTACTTTGGAAGATTTGACTCGCACAACATCGTGCGTGCCATTTCTGCCAAGGTCCTATTTTTCCTTTCAACAACCTCATTTTGTTGAGGCGTTCTAGGTGCTGAAAATTGATGTGAGATACCATTTTCATTACAAAATTCTTCAAAATGTTGATTTTCAAATTCAGTTCCATGATCACTTCGAATTGCTATTAAGGTGAGCTTCTTTTCATTTATGATATAATTATAATATTTCAAGAATGCTGAAAATGCTTCATTCTTATGTGCCAAAAATGAAACCCATGTATATCTTGAAAAATCATCTACTATAACTAGTCCATACTTCTTCCCTCCTAGACTCGCAGTTCTAGTGGGTCCAAATAGATCCATATGTATGAGTTCAAAAGGCCTAGTTGTTGATACTATATTATTTGATTTGAAGGATGATTTTGTTTGTTTTTCTAATGAGCATGGTCCACAAATTTTGTCCTTTTCAAAGATCAATTTTGGCACATCTTTTATTAATTCCTTCTTGACTAGTTTTGATATTAATTCCATACTAGCATGTCCTAGTCTACGATGCCAAAGCCAACTTGTTTCATTTTTCTTTTCTTCATTAGTAATTAAACATAATCCATTTTTCTTGCCTAATTCATGAGGATCTACCATGTAAATATTTCTTTGCCTTTGTCCTATAAGTACAATGCTATTATCTTTAGGATTTGTGATTATGCATACTGATGCTTCAAATGTGACTTTAAACCCTTTATCACAAAATTGACTTATGCTAAGTAGGTTATGTTTCAAACCATTAACTAATAAGACATTTTCTATGAAGGTAGATGGAGTAATGAAAATTTTACCCTTTCCAATGATATACCCTTTTCCATTGTCTTCATAGGTTACTACTCCACCCTTCTTAGATTCCAAGGTGACAAATTAGTCTACGTCACCGGTCATGTGTCTTGAACAGCCGCTATCTAGATACCATCGTTTATCCACTTTATTAGCTGCAAGACACCCCTCATCGTCATTGGCCATATGGCATATTTGGGCCGTCTCTTGATGATCTTCCTCTTCCGAACTTGACTCCTCACTTTCACTCCATTCAGCCATGAAGTTCCTCTTTTTAAGTTTTCTTGCCATCCACTTTAATTCCGGGCAATCTATCTTATAATGCCCGGGCTTGTTACACTCATAACAAATAGGTGTTTTCTTTTTCTTTTCTTTGTCCTTACCCTTTTCTTTGCTTGAGCTACCTTTGAAGAAGGGTTTTTTTTTATGAAATCTCTTCTTACCTCTCATAAATTTTCTGAATTTTCTTCCAAGCATAGCCATTCCTTCTTCATCAAATTTATCATCATCATCAGATTATTCCGACTCAGTTTCTTGTTTTGGAGTGGTAGACTTTAGGGCAATGGTCTTTCTTCTCTTGACCTCATCTTCTGAATTTTGCCTCATGGTCAACTCATGGGTCATGAGTGATCCTAGAAGTTCCTCCAATTGCAGTGTATTGAGGTCCTTTGCTTCCTGAATTGCTGTTACCTTGGCCTCCCAAACTCTTGGTAGAGACCTGAGAATTTTTCGCACCAATTCAGAGTTAGTATAAGACTTTCCTAAACTCTTTAGCCCATTTATGATTTCAGTAAAACGAGTAAACATTTCAATTATGGACTCAGTGGATTCCATTTTAAATAATTTATACTTATGTACTAATATGTTTATTTTTGACTCCTTAACTTGATTAGTTCCTTTATTTGTGACCTCAAGTTTATCCCAAATTTCTTTTGCAGAGATGCATGTAGATATTCTATTGAATTCACTTACATCTAGTAAACAGTAAAGTACATTAATCGCTTTAGAATTTAATTGTGTTAGTCTTCTATCACTTTCATTCCAATCCATTTCTGGTTTGGGTATGATAGTGCCCTCTATACTAATTATGGGTGTGTGAGGTCCTCTAGTTATAATATACCACAATTCATACTCTAGAGCTTGAATGAATATCCTCATCCTAGCTTTTCAGTATGTGTAATTTGTGCCATTAAATAGATGAGGTCTATTTGTGGATTTCCCCTCACTCATAGAACATCCCACTTGGGTTGTCATGATCTTTGACTCTTGATTGTGAGATCAACAAATACTATAGGAGTACCTTGCTCTGATACCACTTGTTGCCCAAGGTGACAAGCCAAGAGGGGGGGAGGGGTGAATTGGTTTCTCTTAATTTTTACTATCTTACTTATGTCAATTTATGAGTTAGTGAAATATAACAAAGCACAATACAAACACACAAGAAGTATAGTGGTTCGGTGCTCTCCTAAGCACCTACGTCCACTCCCCAAGCGACCCCCTTGGAAATTCACTATAATCCCACGGATTACAGTTGGATTGTTTTCCGGGCTCACAATCCAAAAACCTTTACACTTTGATTTTCCGGGATCACCAAAAACCTATGTTGGTTTTACGGGCTCATCAACGAACCTATGTTGGTTTTACGGGCTCACCAACGAACCTTTACAATTGGTTTTACGGGTTCACCAATAAACCTACACTATTGGTTTTACGGGCTCACCAACAAACCTTTACAAGGTGATTAATAAAAGAAGTAAGAAAGTTGAAGCTCCTAGATGAGCAAATATAACAATTATAATCTACAAAGAAGAGTTTAGAGAATAGTTATCGCTTGATGAGACTTCTCTCTTCTTTGTCAAGAATGCTTCACTCTTCAAGGGTGGATGGAGCTCTTAATATCTCTTGGAATCTGCTCAACCACTTTCTTTTGACTCTTGAATGAAGCACTTGAATGAAGAAGATTAGGGCACTTGTCTTTCTTGAGTAATCTTTGATATTTTGCAAAAGGATGTTTCCTCTGATGAATAGTGTCACTTTAAATAGTTTGCTTCATCCATTGGACAAGCCCCAATGGTTAGAATTCAAAAACTAGCCGTTACTCACTGTTAGAAGGTCAAAAAGTACTTCTGCAGAACTAGCCGTTATGCTTCTGCCCGTGCTTGGGTCGACTCAACTTTTACTGGGGTCGACCCAACTTTCACTTGGGTCGACTCAACCTTTACTAGGGTCGACCCTCTCAGAACCACAGAACCTTGCATTTCAGCCTTCCTTCACTTGGGTCGACTCAACATCTTTTTGGGTCGACTCAAGGTTCAGTTGGGTCGACTCAACTTCCACTTGGGTCGACCCTCTCAGGGTTTTCAGAGAACCTATTTTTGAATGTCATTGCCTTTGGGTCGACTCATGTTAACTTGGGGTCGACTCAAGTTTGGGTCGACTCAAGTTTCATTTGGGTCGACCCTCTTAGTATTTCCAGAGAACTGCTTTCTTGAGGCTTGAGGTTTGGGTCGACTCATTCTTTGCTTGGGTCGACCCAACTACTGTTCATCCATGCCATTTTTGCAGAAGTGTGCCAGATGGTTTCTTGATGTGCCGGGGTCGACTCAATCCACACTTTGCTGCAACTTAATGTTAGATTCATCCATATAAACAATGAAATGCATCTTTATCTTATTATACTAATGTGCTGAGAGTAACAGATTTATAAATGATGTATCGAATTAACTTGTAACATACTCTTGATTATTGTATTAATCATCAAAATACCACTATCATCCTCACTTACCACTCCAAGGTTAGTAGGAATGCTTACTGGCTCTTTGGTGGATGTGGGTCCACATGATGAATCTGGGTGGAGCAATGAGTGAGGCTTCTGGTGCAACTATAGCATGGTTAAGGAGCTAATTTATGGATGTTTACCTACAAAAGTTGCTTGACCAAGGAGACAAGGGGTTGATGACTCCAAAAGAAAGAAAAAGAGCTGGAAAACCATTTATGGAGAATGTTGCTGTATGCGTCTTGCTCTTTAACATTTTAGTCAATTTTGTTTAGTATAAAACTTTGTGGCAGGATGGTTATATGATATGAGGGTACAAATGCCTGAAGATGCCATTAACATGCATGGTTTAGAACATACACTGTGAAAACTATCCTATAGGAAGTCTTTGTGCATTTAAAATATCACATCTTGCATAATAGCTAGAAGACCATGGTTTACCTGAAGAATTTCCAAGCTGCCAAGTATTTCTCAGCCATACACATACTTTAGCCATTTTCTAATACCACAAACTGATTTCATTGAATATGATAGTTTTCCAATCCTTTCATTAAGAGCAAGGGAAAAAATCGATTTGATGATTGTAGATCATGGTTTTGCAGTCAAGTGGACCTAGATTTAACTAGTAATTAATCAAGTATATTAAATTAAGATACATTGTTTAGGTATGGCTCCCAATTTATGATAGGAACTCTATGATGATCTAACTGGTACTTAAAGTCAACTATCATTTTATGTTGAAGCTAAATTCAGAAAAGCCAATAGGACGGTTGACTGGATAGTATCTTTTGTTACTGATCATAGTAGATCTATGTTGTGGAAGTTCTCCTCTTTGTTACCTAATCAATTTCGGGATTTGTTGATGACTGATGCAAATGGTTGTATTTATTCAATGGCTGCCAGTTCAAGAAAAAATAAAAAGAAAACCATAGCTAGTTTGGGATCTAATACGATCTTAAACATGGTAGGTTAGATTTTGGTCCAAATCTTTGATTTGGAGCTGGTAAGGAGCACAATTGAGTCGATTCCGGTCGAGAGACACTGGATATGACCTGGTTGCAGCTCTAATTCAAGCATCCACCGATATTTCTCAACATCCACTAAATCAATGACTTCATATTTAATTTTGCGACTTAACCCGATAGAGCAATTTGGTCCACCTAAACAAATCATCCGGTCCGGTCCACCCAACCCACACCCACTACTAGGTTGGAGCAAAGTGACTTGTCAACCAACGGTTGGTAACTTAACTTGGTCCGCGGGACCCCACCAAATAGACGGCCCAGATGAGCTCTGGTTACATAACGGCGGAGCTATGCGGCAACGAAACGGCTGATCGGGATGCGGGCGGCTAGAGTGACGGCGAGGAGACGCCCGTTATCTACCGTCCTAATAAAGGGGGTGGCCTTCGTTTCTTCGGGCTCTGGTGGTGGACAGCTCCTCCTGAGGTCACCTCGCTCGGATCGCCTCTCATTCCTTTCCCTCTCGTAAGCGATTCGATCTTCTACTCGTGGCTTCGTTGTTTATTTGATCTTTTTAGCTTGCTGGAATCCTAGATCGGGCCTTGCGCGTAGATCCGTTGTGCTTTTTTGTAGTTTTTTTTTTTTTGGCGATCCGGTTCAATTTCTGAAGATTTTATCCACTTGGATGTGAAAACTTGATGTGAAATTTGGAATGTTTGAATGTACTGGAAAAGGATATAGGATCTGTCCCTATATTTTTTGATCTGATGGATTTTGGCATCTTGGTGTCGTGTTTCGTCATTTGATATGTTTCTTAGGGTTTACATGAATGATTTTTGAATTCTTGTCGATCTTAGGTCGAAGATCTTCCTTTTGTTTATTCATGTCTTCATTTTTGCCTATTACTTATTGTTTTGCTTTTGTTTTGTGTTCGGATCTTGTTGATGGATCAAAAATGGCTCTTTTGTGGTGTTAGACTTAAAATTGATATTTTCTTGATGCTTGTTGCTTTCAGTGTTTTTTGCGGAATTTTTTATTGGATGTTCGTTCAGAATATTGTGTAGATCTACTTATTCATTAGGGGTCTGAAAATATTGTTTTCTGAATACAGAATAGATGATAATGTCGAAGCTTCAGCAGTTAATATAATTTTAATCGTCTCCCCTGCTTTTGCATCCAGTGCATTGTTTTTAAAAATTTGTGCTTTTATGCATTCATCTATTGTCAAATTTCTGCGATTAGGGGAAAAAAGCAACACATTGAATTTTTGATATTTCATCTGACATTCATGAGAATCATACACAGTGCCTTGATGGCTAATTGGCTATTGATCAGTAGGTAATTACAACGCAAATCATCTCAGTAGGGTTGAATGCCAGATTTTGTCCCAAGAGAAGTTTATAGCTTTATTCATTTATTCATCTTTGATATAATAAAATCCTTGTATGTGTGTATCTGGTATTATTACAAGCTATAAGTCTTGTTATTTGATTATGAACTGGATTGTGTCAGACGTGAAGATGGGGCTGTCTTTCACCAAGCTCTTCAGTCGGCTGTTTGCCAAGAAAGAGATGCGTATTCTTATGGTGGGTCTTGATGCTGCTGGCAAGACCACCATCTTGTACAAGCTGAAGCTGGGAGAGATTGTGACCACCATTCCTACCATTGGTACATACTAAACACAGATAAAATTGAAGCTGTTTTACTTTATTTACTTGTGATGCTCATGGTTTCTTGTTTCTTCAAATTGATTTTTTTTCACTGATGGCCGAGGCTTGGGTGCTTAAGAGCATATGTCTGGCGCACCATTTCTAGGAACATTTTAGCTTTGTTTAGCGAGTAATTGACCATGAAGTATGAAAATATCAAATCTCTAGTTCATTTCATTTCGGTCCACAGTTAGGTTCAACATCTTGGGAGTTGCTGCAGCTTAAATGGTGCTTTCAAATGATGTTCTCCAACATGGAAGCACCATTACAATTGATAATCTCACAAAGCAGATGCCACTTTCTCTTGGGAAGACGGGATTCTGTTTTCACTAACATTAACCAATGTGATTAAATAAATCACAAGAACTATAATTTGTTTAAAGTCTTTGGGTTGCTTAGAAACAGTAATTCTGCATGGTTGATTTTTTTTTTCCAACTTTAGGTTGATTATGTCCTTTATTTGCCACTGTTTTTGTTCCTTTCTATGATTTGATGTAAAACTACTCTTTTGTAACACGATTCAAGAGCTTCTTTAATATTAATGATGGTATCATCTTATGTTTGTCCCAACCATTCCTGGTGAGAAGTCATATCAAGGGACTGACATGTTGTTCTCCCATATTCTTTCCATATCCTTAAATTTTGCTTTTCAGAATTTTTCTGGAAGGCTTGACCATTCAGAACTTATCTCAGTTCTACACCCCCTTCCTTCTGAAGCGGCCTTAAGGCCCTGTGTTAGTAACATACCTTCTCAAAAAAATCTGTCCGCCTCATCTGATTATCTTTGAATCAGGTTGATTTGTCTTTGCATTTCTCTTCGTTGGTTTATATTGATTACAGTGAGCTAACTCTGTGCTATCGATTTCAACTGGAGCCTTTGTTTATCATCTATTTCCAACAAAATTGCATTTTAAACATGTAGAATATGATGGATGCTGTTTTCTTCTTGTATGTATGGAGTTTATCATATGTGGCCCATCTACTGTGTCAAACTTTTTAACTGCAACTTTGTTTTATTTTATTTTAATTTTTGACTTTGTGTTGTCACACGTTTGTCAGGATTTAATGTGGAGACGGTGGAATATAAGAACATTAGCTTCACCGTGTGGGATGTTGGTGGTCAGGACAAGGTTTGTACTCTCTCTATATAACGTTTGTTGAGTAATATATGCAAAATGGGTAATGTTTGCTGCTGTGATTTCATTTATATCTTTATTTGGAGTTTCGCATATGATGAAAATAATAGTATTCCAAGGAGTGATGGATATCTTGCTATCTCAAACTTGTCACCAATGTAAGGGACCTAAGATGGTTGGATAACTATGGGGAGAGTACATTACTGCGCACTTAATTCATAGCATATTACACTGAAAGAAGTTTACCTATCTTATCTTTTCCTATCAAAAAAAGGTTATACATTGAAATTTTAAAAAAATGCTATCAATTTTTTCCAATGTATTAATTGCACTTACCTAGTTCTTTGAAGTAGTTTCTCATATATTACTAATTATGCTTGGCATTTTCAATGTGCTTTTCTTCTGTGTGACCCATAAGATCATTGTACGAATAGATACAATAACTCTTTCTGTTTATCTGAACTTACCATCTCATTTTTTTTTTTGAGATTGAGTACTGGGGAAGTCCTTGAAAATATATCAGGAGTAAGTTCAAAGATGTGCTGCCATCATATTAGTAATGGTATTTCATATGGCTGAAAATGAGTGGGATATTATCCGACTGTATCCGGATTTGTATCCAATTTGAATTGGGTTCGGATAAAAAAGTTTTGAATCTGATTAGATACGAATTTGGATTTGGATAGGTATTCATTAATTTTCCTGGATATGCATCCGGATTTGGATTTTGAAAATTTTATGGAACCAGATCCAGAAATTAGGTAAAAAAGATTATCTAAAATACCACCTCTACCAAGGATTGAATGTGTACTCTCCGGCTTAGTTGCCAACTATTCAGCCGCCAAGGCAACTTTGACACTTGTTACATATACTTGTATCATAAAAACAATATATATCATATGTTATTTATTAATTCTTTTTATCAAAATAAATCCTTTAAGCTATGATAAAAAGGGAATGTTTTTCAAAATTTTATTGTTCAAAATATTCAAAAATATCAATACATATAACATAATCCTACATTTATACATAATACAAATTCTCTATAAAATAGATAAATTATTTTTATTATATATTTGTATTTTAAAATTAATTTATAATATATCTTTGATTTAAATCTAATCGAACCAACGATCAAGATCCTTGGTCTTATCGGTCTCCATGCAAGTTTAATAATTATCATTTAGACTCTTGCCGGTTAATTGTGCATCGTGTGTGATCTTGATATTGGATCCCATACCCATCCTTTACAACTGTCATTTATATTGGTTTTTGTTATTAAAATTCACTCAAAATCCGATTTATATCCTAATGATATCGAATTTGTATGTGTATCCACGTAGAGCAAATATGGATATGGTATATATCGGATCTGTATTTGTATCCATTCAGAACAAACATGGATATTTATCTTGGTATTTGTTTAATATCCGTATCCATATACATATAAACTAAAAAAATATAGTTATGGATATGGATATATCAATTTTTGATCTGAATCTGATCCGTTTTTAGCCTAGTATTTCATTATTTTCAAGTGAAGCCTGTGGGGGTGCCTTTATTCTGATATCATTTCAGATACAGATCTGGATGAGCAGTTATGGATTAGATTTATGTTGTGTGCAGCTTCTAGAAGCTAAACTCTGTTATTTCTCTCAAGGTAGTGTGACTTGGCTTGAGTGCTGACCTTTCTAAAAAAATTGGGTGTTAAATCTTCTCACCTGATGACATGGTTCTGAGTTTATTTGCAATGCTTGGACCTGTTATAATCCTACCCTTTACACCCAAAAAGCCAAGGGATTAAGAGTGGTGAATGCTGGGGTCTTAACCAGGATTGTAACAAACCACGATGCCCTGTAGTTGTTCTCGTCAGCCTACTTCAGAGTATGTTTAATCTTTCATGTGGTTGTTTCTAAAGCAACAAATTGTTTGTATTGGTATCACCAATTAATCAAAAGTTAGTATATAAAAACCTAATGATTACATGAATCTTTTTTAGTCTAATTATCCCAATGTGATAAATATTTGCTGGGAAGTATACCTGTGCTTACCGCATTCCTGAGATATTTTCAACAACTTATACATAGTGGTTTCATATGTGTATACATGCCAGTGCACCCACAGGGAGAGAGAGTTCAAAGCTTCTGTATAATCTCTCACTTTCTTTCTTTTCAATCCACTACAGCTTGAACAACTTGGGTTTAAGATATCAAGTAAAAAATACATTTCTCATGGTTTGCATATACTTGATGGTAATGATTGTTTGTGTGCTGATATTATCAGATCCGACCTCTATGGAGACATTACTTCCAGAACACCCAGGGCCTTATCTTTGTTGTCGACAGCAATGACAGAGATCGTATTGTTGAGGCTAGAGATGAACTGCACAGGATGCTTAATGAGGTATCCTTGTAAAATCATTTTTCATTTCAGTTTCGATTTGATTATTTTGTGTAGAAAATTGAACTTCTTCGTGTTTATGGGGGCTCATTAAGTTTTCAGTTGGGGGGCCATATTTATCCTTCTCTCTTTTAGACTTTTCTTTGAAATGTTTGATGCCTATACTACTACATAGGTAATTCTTGAATAGAATGAAGTAATAGGATAAATTTGGCTGTCTGTATAATAAAAATAACTAGTTTCTTATTTTTGTTAAAATAATTTGTTCCATACTGCGGTAGCCTTACTGTGAGGATGGATAAATTTGGCTGCCTGTATAATCAAAAGAATAGTTTCTTTTTCTTAAAAAAAATATATCCATGCTGCAGTAGCCTTACTGTCAGGATACCCTATCCAGACTGGTGGAGTATTGCTTCCTCACCCCCTCGACTTCTTTTCCAAAAGCTATAGTTTTCCATACCGTATTGCTCCAATCACTCATAAGAATGCCAACTTATGTCAATAATGTGCTTTGTTTTATTCCTCTTATGCAGCATGTCTGATACTGTAAGCTACCCCTGAGCCTCTTTTATTGCTCTTGTATATTCATTTTGGAAGTGCTTAGAGAAATATTCTGTTGTTGTTGATGATGATAATTGTCATCATTATCATCACCATCAGGAGGAATACATTATCATTATGCCATCATTATTATTAATATAAGGATCACTTTGGTTTGTAACCTTTTTAGAAAGCATTGTGAAAAATTATAGTGGAGTTGCAAGAAACATGCCATATGGCAGTCCACCAAACACAGTAGATGTAACTTTATAATAACTCAATCTGTATTGGTTTCTGTTTGGGCAACTTCTGGTTCCTGGTTCCTGGTTTACCTGCCATCCGAGTTGACATCAATTTTCATTCCTGGACCCTGGTCTCGATTGCCGTGTAATTTTTGTTCCACGCATTGTGTATAAAGCAAGACCTCTGGATGTAGAACAGTCATGGTCGTGTATTAAGTATGGCATATTAAAATGAAAACTAGCCGGCCGTGATCATTAAAATGGAAGTCAAACAAAGGGCCTGGAAATAGTTTCACCATAATGTTTTCATCTGGGTCGGTTGACAAAAATCAATATTTATTAGGGTAGGAGTCCTTGGCTGGCCCTTCCGTGGTTTGCCAACTAAAGCCTGCTAGCGTCGAACATTACGTAAGAAGCTCTAAGCGCTATCGCTACATCTCATGCAAAATGGATAACTGAGATTTTTTTTTGCATGGCAGGATGAATTGAGGGATGCAGTGCTGCTGGTCTTTGCGAACAAGCAAGATCTTCCTAATGCCATGAATGCCGCAGAAATCACTGATAAGCTTGGCTTGCACTCCCTCCGTCAACGTCACTGGTAAATATTGCATGTTCTTCACTTGGTGCTTAACCTTTCAAGACTTCTCTTAATAATCCAATTTCTAGGGTACTTCAAAAGTACCCAAACCTATCTGCTTCCAATACTTCGATTTAGTAAAATTCAGTTTCCTCCAGGTACATCCAGAGCACATGTGCCACGTCTGGGGAGGGTCTGTATGAGGGATTGGACTGGCTCTCAAACAACATTGCTAACAAGGTCTGCCTCATGAATGCATGATCGACGCCCTTCTTATATTTCATTTCTGTTGAAGTCCAGCCTTTTGTGACTCGTGATCATTCCTCCCCCAATTTTCTGCAGGCATAGATAATGCTGGTTGGGAACCTTGTTGGAGCTGAAAAGATTAGTACATATCGAGTATGCAAGAGTGCTGCCCCAAGGATCAATTTGCTTATGTTTCTACCTCCATAGACTCGAGCATCTGTTGTCATTTAGATAAAGAATGATCTGGAAATTTGTTCTCCTTACCTAGCTACTAAATTTTTGCTATTTTTCTTTTACCTGCCAATTGCGTTGTTTGAAGACCTTGCTTGGGTGATATAATAGTTTTATTTCTACAAAAGAACTTGGTTCGTATAAGACCTATCTGCCACTTCCAACACATGATTTGTTTGTATTTCTGTACTGATATTTTATATACTGTTTGATGCTTCGTACTTGGAATAATTTTAGGAAAGTTTATTTAGTTTCTTCTTTCAAAAGTGATTTCCAGACTTAATC
This sequence comes from Phoenix dactylifera, assembly GCF_009389715.1. Classification (NCBI taxonomy): domain Eukaryota; kingdom Viridiplantae; phylum Streptophyta; class Magnoliopsida; order Arecales; family Arecaceae; genus Phoenix; species Phoenix dactylifera. Next base: position 3,454,897 of record NC_052392.1, read on the forward strand.
TTACCCATTCCAGGTTAAGGGGAGAAATCAGGCTATTTTAATTTGATCGACAATCAGATGATATTTGATGTTAAAAAATGAGAGAGCATGTTATCCTAAACAGGCATTGAATTAGAGGGTGTTGATGTTTGCTAATTTCAAGCCATCAAGAAAGACGGCGCTGCTAGGGATTTATAGGTGCCAGAAACCTGATCTGCTGCAAGTATCAGTGAGAGGAATGCGAAGGTTACACGTTAACTGTGTCTTTCTTATGCTAGACTTCTACTCGAGAATTTGAGAGGAAAACTCTTTATTAGTATCCGATCCATTTTCAGTCTTATAGACTGAATACAACGGGCTCTCCATCAAGCCATCAGGTTTGTGATATAAATCATATACTTTAAAAAATATTTCATGCACCATTTTGGGCCTAGCTGAATCTTGCATGAACCCAAACCACCTGCATCCAAATGTTAACTGGGGAAACAAATTTTCAGACATTCAATAATCCCACAAAGAAGCTTAGTAAAAAAAGAAAAAACAAAATCCAAAGTAGCAGAGCTTAAGATCGGGCTGAAAGACATTGCTACAAAATTATCCCAGACATATTTCATACTCTCTATTCAGACACAGTACAATTTATGCCACTGGCAGACAATGAAGCCAGCTCAACACAATAATATCAAGGCCATACAGGCTGCGTAGGAGTTTGCCCCATGCAGTGATACCTGAATAATATTGATAAAGACATCTTCCGAAACTCTACATTTTCATGACATGCAAAAAACATTTTGATATGCAATACATTGCAACTTCAGAAAGAACATCTAAAAAGTTGTGACAAGATTTTCAGTGCAGGAAGTGCAAAGAAACGCTATAATGAGAAGAACCATCCTAAGAATTCCATGGAGCTTGGTGGGAGAGACCAGCAGAAGCCAATGCTTCCGAACTTGTTCATCAAGACAGCAGACATGCTGAATACCTTGTTCAGGGAACGAGTCTTCTGCATCCTGCAACCACGAGTCCAGTGAGAAACAGCAGCTTTTAGGTTATTTCATATGTCAAAAAGAAGTTCATTGGCATCTCACAATTGCTTTTTAAGTTATGGTCTGTCGAACATCGAAGGTTCTGTGATTGTGCGAAGGTGATTCCTCCTTCGAGTCTTACTACCTCTAACACAATATCCTTGAGGGAAAGGAACTGCAATGATTGATCGGGCTCATACAACCTGATTTACCATACAAAACTACAAAACAAAAGAAAAGATTAAGACGAAAAAGAGAAAGAACGTAACTACCAGAATGCCATGCTTAAATTAGATATGTACAATCCTCACCTGCTGGAATATTTTATTTTCCAAGGAAGGATCGGTAATGCAAGCGACTTGTTGTATGTACATTGCTTCACAACCAATCCAGCTTTTGATGTCCTGCTCCATTAAAAGATTATGCAATGTGATGCAGCAATTTTTTATGAAAGCAATAAAAATTGCAGAATCTTATGCATGGAATAAAATTTCTGAAATAATTTCAAGCCTCATAACCCTATAAACTACAATTAAAGATCCTTGCATGAAGAGGAAAAATCCATCTGATTAATTCTGCGCGGTGGGTGGCAAGCAGAAGGCGACATGCTGAATTCTGCTGCCCATGCCTGTGAACTACTTGAAATCTCAAAGAGAGCCATGTGCTGTGTGATCATGTACACGCAGCATATGCACTGGTAGTAACAAGATGTATAGATTCAGCTTTGCTGGTTAAGAACATTAGAGACTCAAAACTTGAGATAATGCTTGTTCATGATTAGGGTTATTTAAAAATAATATCATAGATGGGCTATGTACCTGTGCTTGATCTTCCAGTCTCATTGCTTCTAGGAAAAAGAAGCAAAGAAAAGGTATGAAAACAAAGATGATAATAGATAAATAAACTCATATATCAGATACATACGAACTTTCACCTGCAAAGACATCATCGGTTCCAACAAAGTTGACGAAAAAAGTTTTCTAGCATGACAATCATGATCCAACTGCATGCCTGGATGGGAAGTTGTTACTGAGGTCCTGTTCAAATGCATGTCAATAGTGATCATGATTCTTCTGCTAAATTCTTCTGCTTAAGCTTGTGAAATAATGAGAACTGGCACATCGGTATCTTGCTGTCATCAATCCTTTGTCTGCATGACAACCAGAGAGACTTAGTCTTGACTTTCCTATTTAGTCTCTGTACTCATAATTGTATGTTAATGCATGTTTCCAACCAGTGGTTTTTTAGAATTCATAGCGTAGATGGGTAATTGCTTGTGGTATATATGGACTCTGCTGGAACCACAGCTATGAATACGCTTGGACGGAAGCCTTCAGAAACAAGGACTTAAAGCTGGTCTGTTGGGCCTGCTAGATCATACAAAAGCAAAAGGAAGGATATAAAAACAAACAAGATGATAGAATCATTACTTATCAGGAAATTTGAATGCCATATGCTCTTCACATCAAAAACAAACAGGGGTGATAGATCAAGAAAATCAAAAGGTGGAAGGATGTTTTTCAGCAAGCAACCTTTTACTTCTGAGAATAAATTATCACCAAACTTCCCCCCTCCCAAGCAACTAGTAAAGCTATTTTTTCCCCTTAGATTTCACTAATTGCGGGTCTGATAGCGAATTACCTCTCAAACTTCCTTTTGCATGTCATTATGCTGTTGCTTGGTGTTGTTGAAGACGAGAGATACTGGTGTTGAAGGAGAATGTGCCAATCCTACACCGAGATATCAATCTGCTTGTGAAAGAAAAGAAGAAAATTTAGACCGCATAGATATCAGACCACATCATGAAATAATGTCTTATTGGTTCGGTAAAATTAAGAAATTCGTCCTAATGATGGTACGATACACAGTTCTATTTGAGCAATTTTAAGACACCAACTGCTATCAGATATCCTCTCTGGAAGGTAAGGTTATGAGAATATATACCTGAAAGCATGAGAATGATGCAGAGTATCAAATAGTTGCCAAGCAGTATAACATCCCCTGCTTGCTGAAGCAGCTGCAAAATATGAAGAATAAATTGATGGGCCTATTTGCCAATTATCTTCCATTCATAACTACAGAAAGAGGAAAGAAAGGAGAAAAGGTGGAAATCAGTTCTGACCTCTTTCTTGTAGAGTTGATCACTGCCATTGGCCCATACTTGTTGATTGCTTCAACATGGGTGATGTGTCATCGAATCAGAGGCCAATCAGGCAGCCCTCGGCGACAGATTTGTTGGAGAGAGTCAAATTTTGGAGGGAAGGGAAGCATGGTTGCTCTTCACCAGCACCTACTAACCACTCTGGGAGAGACTCTTCTACTCGATCACCGAGCCGTATGTGCTCCACGGCATCCACACCCTCCACAACTTTAATTCCTCACAAGCACAAACGCTTAGGAATGTGAGTCTAGGAAAGTTCGACGCTTTCTCCAAACTTGAGTTTTGCAGCAAAGACAATTTTGTAAGAGAGGGGAGGTTTTGTATTTCTCTCAGGCTATGGGCACCAAATATATATAACTCCTTCAAGGCGGTGGCATGACAGAGGAGGCTCTCCGGAAGAGACCTCAACTTCGGACATCCTCTAATGAATAATAACTTAAGAGAAGGTAGCAACGATGTTGTCTGGTTGTCCTCCTCCTCCCACCGCCACCACCATTCTTCCCAATTAGCCATGTTATCAAAAAAGAAGTGTCTCTAGTTTGGGGAAGTAGCAGGAGAAGCAAGAGTCTATTTTTCTTCCATTCCGCCCTCTTGCACGAGCACTACTACCCGTCAGCAATAAGAATTCAGGCCCGATGCTCGTGACTTCAGAAGCACCTAAAATCAAGAGAAAATCTAGTTGTGGCAGCATTCCTAAGGATGGAAGTTGCTGGCATAGAGCACAATTCCACAGATCCAGCCTTCGTAGGTTGCGGATCGATGACGAGGAGGGTGTCATCATCCAGCTGGGAAACTCCACGGCCGAGTAACCATTGATTTTAAGCATTTCAAGGCATGGCGGTGGGCAGAGCTCCTCGAATACCTCCCTTATTCTCTTGATATCTTTCCTCCTTGTAATCATTTGCATGAGACTGTTGCACATCAGAAGAGCTGCTCGGTAGAGTGCAATACAAATGTAGGCGGAAAAGATGGGGCTTGGCTTGAAGTGCAGCGGCTTTTGCTTCAACCCTGTCTGATACCCTCTCCAATTTGACCATTATAATAGACCTGAGCTGGGAGAGGGATTTCAACTCTTCCAAGGTGCAGAACCTCTCGTCTTGATGCCCCTTGTGCTTCTGCTCCCAATCATCTTCTCCTACTCCAGATCTGCAACCCTCGCAACCATTCGCTACAAATCCCCAAAGTGAATGCAGTTGTTTCAGTCTCCCTATTCCCATAGGTTAGACCATCAAGTGGTGCACCCAAGACGCCTAGAATCCTTAGATTGATCAACCCCACGACACCCCGAGGGAGGTTGTGCAAATATTTACAATCCATGAGCAACAGGGATTGGAGATTTCTAAGATTCCCTACACTCTCCGGTATCTCTCTTATTCTAGTATCAGAGAGATCAAGTCTCCTAAGGTGCATAAGATCTCCCAAGGAAGTTGAAAGATCGACAATGGCTGTTTTACTTAAGTCCAGGACCCTCAAACTCCTCAGCTTTTTGAAGAGATCTTCTGGAAGATCACGAATAAGTGGGGTATGGAAGAATGACAGGGTCCTTAAGGATGTCTGTTTCATTATCAAGTCAGGTATGGTTTCTAAAGTTTCCATCTACAATTGATAAACGGCGTAGTTTTATCGATGAAAAGGAGGATGTGATCTTATTTTCGAATGCTCGTGCATCTTCCGACGAAGCACTCATCCGCCTGCTATATGCTGAGCTAGAGATCGAAAAAGGTCATGCATCTTGCAACTTATTTGATCATACGAATAAGGACCTGGCTGTAGTAGGTTCCTTTGCACCAACTCCTTCCAATACTCTTCTGGCCACATCTTCCAAGGGCGTATCGTCCTCGGATGTTACAAAGCCCTCTGCAATACAACTACTGACAAAAAAATTTCGCATCAATTTGGTAGTCCTCGGGAAATAATGAAAAGTAAGTGAAGCACTGCTTGAGAGGAGGTGGTAAATGCAGATAGCTCAAGTACAAAGCACCCATCACCTCATCCGGAAGCTTAGTAAAAGACCATTGCTGAGCTAGAAAGGACCTTTTCCCATTCCAAAGGCCTTTTTGCCTTGGTTCGAAGAACCCCTCCAATCGCCCTAAGAGCAAGGGGAAGGCCATCACATTTCTCTACAATTTTCATCCCTATATCTCTTAAGTCATGCATATCTTGTTCATCCCCTTCCTCAAAAACCATGTTGCAAATTAATGACCAACCATCCTCTCGAGACAACTTCTCCACCATGTGACTGTGTATTGCACCCACGTGTTTAGCAATGTTTATGTTTCTAGTTGTTATCAAAATTCTACTATCTGTCGAACAACTCTGCAAGGATTTCTCCAATACCCGATCCATACCTGTGCATCCCAAACATCATCCAAGACTACCAAAGAATTTTTTGTTCCTGAGTAATTCACTAAGCATGGGTTCAAGCACTTCCTTCTTGCTCAGCATCTCTAGGATTACCTCCAGCTTGCTCTATGATAGATCTCAGTAAATTGGACTCGGAGAAATCTTGGGACACGCACAACCAAATCTGTGACATTTGGTTGAAGTTGTCCCGAAGTTTCTCATCATTATAAATCCTGCGCCATTTGGTGTGGCATTCGGTTGAAATTGTCTGAAGCTTCTCATCATTATAAATCTGTGCTATTTGGTGTGGCATTTGGTTGAAGTTGTCCCGAAGCTTCTCATCATTATAAATCTTCTGAGCAAGAGTAGTTTTGCCTATCCCCCCATGCCAACAATTGCAAAGACTTGGATTTTTTTGTTATTTTCTTTTGTCAATAGGTCCACCAACCTCCTTGTATCATCCTTAATTTTCTCTCCCATAAGATCAGATTCAACAAGTATAGGAGATGTCTTGTGGCTTATTCTACTTTTGTAGTGGTCATACGAGC